>NW_007233322.1:0-6080 GCF_000164805.1 Carlito syrichta | reverse complement strand
ACTACAGAAATCCTTGTGCGCGGGCAGGTAGGAATTGGGGTTTTGTGTTTGGAATATTCCTCGTTTTGGGGAGGTCTTGTGAAGGGGAACCAGGAATCCTGGATTCCAGTTCCCAAAGAACATTATGGACGTCTTTCTCTTCATATCCACAAAACTGGAATCCTTGGTCACCAGGAAATGTCTGGGCATCCTGCAGAGTGAAGCAGGAAGCTGGGTAATGGAGCTCGTCATATACAGGAAACTACACATCATATTGGTAAGAAAGTATAAGGAATCTTCCTTATATGAGTCCTCAATCCCAAAAACTACAGGCCGTCTTCCTAAGACGGAACCACGAATCAGGTTTCTGAAGTAGGTATCTGGGTAATGGGAGTCCTCACATAAAGGAAACTTCACTGCCTATTGCTAAGTAAGAATAAGGAATATGCATCACTCGGATCCTCAATCCCAAACACCTTAAGGTAATCGTGCTATGGGCTAAACACGAATCATGGTGTTTTTGAGCATGATCTGGAAATGGAGTCCTTATTTCAGGCAATTACATGATCTTTTGCTAAGAAGAATAAGGAATCTGCGTACACGAGTCCTCAATCCCAAAAATCTACAGAGCATCTTGGAAAGTTGTAAAATAATCAGAGTTCCAAAGCAGGATGTATCTAATGAGAGTACAAATATACAGGAAAATACACAGCCCCTTGCCAAGGGTGAAAAAGGATTGGGGTTATAGCCGTCCTCAGGCCTTAAAATCAACAGGCCATCTGCTGTTGGCTAACCAAGAATCAAGGCTTAGAAGCGGGAACATAGGTAATAGCAGTCCTCATATGTAGAATCTACATTATCACTAGCTAAAGAGAACTAAGAATACTATTTGCATGGTTCCTCCGTCACAACATCCACATGATATATTGCTAATAGCAAAACAAGAATCAGGGTTTCCAAACAGGATTCTGGGGAAAGGGAATCCTCATATACAGGGCATTACACGGCCCCTTGCATAGGAAGAATGAGGAATCTGTGATATACTAGTCCACAATCGGAAAAATTCTCTGGGCATCTTGCTGCGGTATAAACAAGCATCTAGGCTTCGAGCTCATCTCATGTTTCAGAGATATTTGGCTAGTGGGTATTATGAATCAATAATTTCAGAACTCCAGCAACATTCTGTTCCTCTTGAGAGTTGTATTCGGGTATCTGGTAGTACAAATCCGTAAAGTTCCTCGGGACAATTAAGGCCAGATTCCCAGAAAAAAAGCATAATATTGCCGTATTTGTAATTAACATTGGTCTTAAGGTGAACTTGGTAATCCTTAAATTTCCGTTTGTACTTCATTAGTAGAGGGCCCGAGGGTTGTGCAGTTGCCAAATATTTACTACAAATTATTAAATTGTAACCAGTATCCATGGATTCCATGTGTCTAGGATACATCTGGGCATCTGCATCTTTGTACACAGGGCTTTGGTATACACATGAACAGGGAAATTCAGGGCACCTTGCTGAGAAGTTAAAGGGAATACAGTTCTTGGAGTTCTCAATCGCCTAAATCTACAAAGCCTCTTGACAAGGTTTAATCAGCAATCTGGGCTTCTATGTCACCACATTTTTAGTGTGTGTTTTGAAAAGGGAACAGGAATCTTCGGGTCCAATTCCTAAAGAACGTTCTGTGATTATTTTTCTTGATTTCCAAGCAACTGGAATTCTAGGACCCCAGGAAACATCTTGGCGTCTTGCTCATAATGAAGCAGGAATTTCAGTCATGGGAGTCCTCATATACAGAACACTACACGAATTGTTGTTACGGAAGAATAAGGAATCTTGATTACACGAAGACTCCATCCCAAAAATCTAAAGACCCTCTTGCTAAAAGATAACCACCATTCAGGTTTTGGGAGTAGGAATCTGCATACTGGGAGTCCTCATATACAAGAAACTGCACTGTCTATTGCTAACGGAGAATAAGGAATCTGGTTTACAAGTGTCCTCCATCCCAATAAAATTTCAGGGTTTCTTGGTAAGGGCTAAACACGAATTTGGGTTTTTGAAGCATGAACCAGAGAAATGAAATGCTCATATACAGACAAATGCACTGACGCTTCCTAAGAAATTATAAGCAATGTGGGTGACATGTTTCCTCCATCTACAAAAAAAATACGGCATCCCCCCTAAGATCTAAACAAGAATCAAGCTTTTGACTCACGTATCTGTGAACAGGAGTGCTCAAATACAGGTAACTGCACGGCTCTTGCTAAAAATAAGAAATCTGTGTTATATGAGCCTTCAGTCCTGAAAATCTACAGGTCATCTTGGTGACGGTTAAAGAAGAAGCAGGGATTAGAGGCGTGAATGTGGGTAATAGCAAACCTCATATACAGGAACTACATGGCCTCTTGCCATTAAAAGAGAATAAATCTGTTTTCCATGGTTCCTCTATCATAAAATCTACATGACTTCTTACTAAGGGCTAAACAAGAATCAGGGTTTCGAAACAGGAATGAAGGGAAAGAGAGTCCTCACATACAGGACACTACAAGAGCTCCAATTAAGTACGAATAAAGAATCATTGTTGTACGTGACCTCAATCGAAAACATTCCCAGGTGGTGTGCTATGGGACAATCAAGAAACAGATCTTCGTGCTCCCCAAATGTTTCAGAGCAATTTAGCATTCCGATATAATGAATCGGTCATTTCAGGACCCCAGCAACATTCTGGTCCTCTTAAAAGGTGTAAATGGTATTGGGAATTCCAAGGCGTTTCTGGTCCTCAGAACAACGAAGGCAAGATTACAGGACAAAAAGAATCTTCTTGCCATATTTGGATGTAACTTTGATCTAAAGGTGAACCTTGTAATCCATCCCCTTCCATGTCTATTTTATTTTGAGAAGGGACAAGGATTTTGCACGTTCCAAATGTTTACTACTTACTTTGAATGGTAACCAGGAATCATGGAATCCACGAACCTAGGAAACTTCTGGGCCTCTGACTTTTGATATACTAATTTGGATTCCAAATCGACAGGAAAAATCAGGGCATCTAACTGAGAATTAAAAGGAAATCCGGTTCTAGGAGTTCTCATTTTCCATAATATACAGGGCGTCCTGATAAAGTTTAATCGGCAACCTGGGCTTCTGGGACCCTACATATTCAGAGCTAATTGCTCCGTGGATATGCTAAAATTGTCATTACAGTTCCCCGGGAACTTTTTGATCCTCTTGTTAGATGTAATCAATGATTTAGCCCTAGAATTCCTTTTTTCCTGGGACGTTCTACGTCCATAGTCATATTCCGCAGAATCAAAAGGTATATTGGTACAAAATTCCTCGATTCAGGTTACCTTAAAGTCCAGAAAATTTGTGAGTGGGCAGGTAAGAATAGGGGTTTTGGGTTTGGAATATTCCACATTTTTGGGAGGTCTCGTCAAGGGGAACCAGGAACCTTGGATTCCAGTTCCCCAAAGACATTCTGGACTTCTTTCTCTTGATATCCAAAAAACTGGTATTCTCGGTCACCAGGAGCTGTCTCGGCATCCTGCAGAGTGAAATAGGAAGCTGGGTAAAGGTGGTCGTCATATACAGGAAATTACACGTCACATTGCTAAGGAAGTATAAGGAATCATCCTTATATGAGTCCTCAATCCCAAAAACTGCAGGCCGTCTTCCTAAGACGTAACCAAGAATCAGGTTTTTGAAGGAGAAATCTAGGTAATGGGAGTCCTCACATGAAGAAACCTTCACTGCGGTTTGGTAAGTAAGAAAAAAGAATCCGCGTTGCTTGAGTCCTCAATCCCAAAGAAGCTTAAGGTCATCTTGCTATGGGCTAAACACGAATCATGGTATTTTCCAGCATGAATCTGGAAATTGGCGTCCTTATTTAGAGAAACTACATGATCTTTTGCTAAGAACGAGTAAGGAATCTGGGTTACATGAGTCCTCACTCCTAAAAATCTACAGAGCCTCTTTCAAACTTCTATAAAGAACCAGAGTTTCGAAGCAGGATGCATCAAATGTGAGTCCTAATATACAGAAAAATACACAGCCCCTTGCCAAGGAAGTAAAAAAATCAGGGTTATAGCAGTCCTCAGTCCTTAAAATCAACAGGCCATCTGCTGTGGGTTAAACAGGAATCAGGTTTTAGAAGCTGGAACATATGTAACAGCAATCTGCCTATGCAGAATCTACATGATGTCTAGCTAAGGAGAATTAAGAAACCTCTTTTACACGGTTCATCCCTCACAATATCTAAATGACATGTTGCTTATGCAAAACAAGAATCATGGTTTCCAAATCGGATTCGGGGGAAAGGGTTTCCTCATATACAAGACCTTAAACGACCCCTCGGTATAAAAGAATAAGGAATCTGTGATACACTAGTCCACAATCCGAAAACTTCTCAGTCCGTCTTACTGCGGTATGAACAACAATCAAGGCTTCGAGCTCGTCTCATGTTTCTGAGATATTTGGCTTGTGGGTATTATGAATCAGTCATTTTAGGACTCCAGCAATATTCTGGTTCTCTTGAGAGTTGTAATCGGGTTTCTGGTAGTAGAAATCCCTTAACTTCCTCGGAAAATTAAGGCCAGATTCCCGGAAAAAACGTATGATATTGCCACAACTGGATGTAACATTTGTCTTAAGAAGAACTTGTGAATCCTTAAATTTCCGTTTGTACTTTATTTGTAGTGGCGCCGACGGTTTTGCAGTTTCCAAATACTTAGTACGAATTAATAAAAGTTAACCAGGATCCGTGGATTCCAGGTCCCTAGGGAACATCTGTGCATCTGCATTTTTGTACACAGAGTTTTGGAATCTACATGGACAGGGAAAATCAGGGCATCTTGCTGAAATCGGAAAGGGAATCCGGTTTTTGGAGTTCTCAATCGCCTAAATATACAAAGTGTCTTGATCAGGTTTAATCAGCAATCTGGGCTTCTATGTCGCCTCATTTTTAGTGTGTGTTTTGAAGAGGGACCAGGAATCGTGGGTTCCAATTCTTCAAGAACTTTATGGGAGTCTTTCTCTTGATATCCAAGCAACTGGAATTCTAGGTCACCAGGAAATATCTTGACGTCTTGCTGAGAATGTAGCAGGAATTTCAGTAATGGGAGTACTCATATACAGAACCCTACACGACCTGTTACTATGGAACAAAAGGAATCTTGTTTACACGAGGCCCCCATCCCAAAACCCTACAGACCGTCTTTCTAAGACATAACCAGCACTCAGGTTTTGGGAGTAGGAATCTGGATAATGGGAGTCCTCATATACAGGGAACTGCACTGTCTATTGCTAAAGGAGAATAGAGAATCTGGGTGACACGTGTCCTCCATCCCTTTAAAACTTCAGGGTTTCTTACTAAGGGATAAATACGAATTTGGGTTTTTGAAGAATTAACTAGGGAAATGTAATGCTCATATACAGACAAATGTACTGACATTTCCTAAGAAAGTACAAGGAAGGTGGGTGACATGATTTCTCAATCTCCAAAAAAAATACGGTGTCTTCCTAAGATCTAAACCAGGATCAAGCTTTCGACGCATATATTTATGAACAGGAGTACTCATATACAGGTAGCTGCACGGCTGAAGCTAAAAGGAAGGATTCTGCGTTATACGCATCCTCAGTCTGAAAATCTACAGGGCATCTTGCTGACGGCTATAGTAGAATCAGGGATTCGAGGCATGAATGTGTGTAATAGCAATCCTCATATATAGGAAGCTACTTGGTCTTATGCTAATAAACGAGAGGAAATCTGTTTTCCACTGTTCCTCTATCAATAAATCTAGATGACTTCCTACTAAGGGCTAAACAAGAATCAGGGTTTTGAAACAGGAATCAAGGGAAAGAGTGTCTGCACATACAGGACACTACATTGCCTCCAACTAAGTACGAATAAAGAATCGTTGTTGAACACGCCCTCAATTCAAGAAATTCCCAGGTTGTCTGCTATAGGACAAACAAGAAACGGATCTTTGAGCTCCCCACATGTTTCAGAGCAATTTAATATGAGGATATTATGAATCGGTCATTTCAGGAATCCTGCAACATTCTGGTTCTCTTAAAATTTGTAAATGGTATTGGGCACTCC
>NW_007233321.1:0-13474 GCF_000164805.1 Carlito syrichta | reverse complement strand
CTTCTTAGTTCTCCTTAGCTATAGATCATATAGATTCTGCATATGAAGACTGCTATTAACTATGTTACAGCTTCTAAAGCCTGATTCTTGTTTAGCCCACATCAGATGGCCTGTTGATTTTAAGGACTGAGGACTGCTCTAACCCCGATACTTTTTCTTCCTTGGCAAGGGGCTGTGTATTTTCCTGTATTTTAGGAGTCTCATTAGTACATCCTGCTTCGAAACTCTGATTCTTTTTAGAACATTCCAAGATGCTCTGTAGACTTTTAGGATTGAGGACCTGTGTAACCCAGATTCCTTATTCTTTCTAGGCAAAAGGTCATGTAGTTGCCTGTAAATAAGGACTCCATTTTCCAGATTCATCCTCGAAAACACCATGCTTCATATTTAACCAATAGCAAGATAACCTTAAGCTTTTTTGGGATTGAGGACCTGAGTAACACAGATTATTTTCTTACTTAGCCATAGGCAGTGAAGTTTCCTTTATGTGAGGACTCCCATTACTCAGATTCCTACTTCAAAAACCTGATTCGTGGTTACATCTTAGGAAGACGCCCTGTAGTTTTTGGGATTGAGGACCCATACACGGAAGATTCCTTATACTTCCTTAGCAATATGAGGTGTAGTTTCCTGTATATGACGACCTTCATTACCCAGCTTCCGGTTCATGCTGCAGGATGCCGAGACAGTTCCTGGTGACCGAGAATTTCAGTTTTGTGAATATCAAGTGAAAGACGTACATAATGTTCTTTGGGAACTGGAATCCAAGATTCCTGGTTCACTTCACAGACCTCCCCAAAATGTGGAATATTCCAGACCCAAAACTCAACTTCCTACCTGCCCACCACAAGAATTTCTGTAGTTTGAGCTCATCTGAATCAAGGAATTTTGTACGAATATTCCTTTGATTCTGGGGAATATGATTATGGTCGTAGATAGTTTCCAGGAAAGTAAAGGATTTCTAGAACCAAATCCTTGATTACACTAACAAGTTGCCCAGAAAGATCTGAGGATCTGTAATGACAGATTTAGCGTATCCACGGAACAAGTAGCTCTGAAAATATAGGGACCCAGAAGCCAAGATTGCTGATTAAACCTTATCAAGAGGCCCTGAAGATTCCAGAAAATGAGAACGCTTAGAACCGGATTTCCTTTTAATTCTCAGTAAGATGCCCTGATTTGTCCTGTCGATTTGGATTCCAAATTCAGTATATCAAATGACAGATGCCCAGAAGTATCCTAGGTTCGTGAATTCCATGATTCCTGGTTACAATTAAAAGTACTTGGTAAAAGTTTGGCAAGTGGAAAACCCTTGTCTCTTCTCAAAATAAAAAGAGACATGGAAGGGGAAGGATTACAGATTCACGTTAACACCAGAGTTACATCCAAATATGGCAAGAAGATTCTTTTTGTCCTGGAATCCGGCCTTAGTTGTTCTGAGGAACCTAACAGACTTGGAGTGCCCAATACCGTTTAAAACTTTTAAGAGGACCAGGATTTGCTGGAGTCCTGAAATGACCGATTCATAATATCCGAATGCTAAATTGCTATGGAACTTTTGGGGAGCTCAAAGATCTGTTTCTTATTTGTCGCACAGCAGACAACCTGGGAATTTTCTGGCTTAAGGGCGTACAATAATGATTCTTTATTCATACTTAGCTGGAGGTCATGTAGTGTCCTGTATGTGAGGACTCTTTTTCCTTTGATTCCTGTTTCAAAACCCTGATTCTTTTTTAGCCCTTAGTAAGAAGTCATGTAGATTTTTTCATAGAGGAACCGTGGAAAACAGATTTCTTCTCTTTTATTAGGAAGAGGCCATGTAGTTTCCTCTATATGAGGATTGCTATTACCCACATTCATTCCTCGAATCCCTGATTCTTCTTTAGCCATCAGCAAGATGCCATGTAGATTTTCATGAATGAGGACTCGTATAATCCAGATTCCTTATTTTTAGCACCAGCCGTGCAGTTACCTGTATATGAGTACTTCTGTCCACAGATACATGCATCGAAAGCTTGATTCTTGTTTAGATCTGAGGAAGACGCCGTTTATTTTTTGGAGATTGAGAAAACATGTTACCCACATTCCTTATTCTTTCTTAGTAAAAGTCAGTGCATTTGTGTGTATATGAGCATTTCATTTCCCTAGTTTATGCTTCAAAAACACAAATTCATGTTTAGCCCTTAGCAAGAAACACTGAAGTTTTATTGGGATGGAGGACACGTGTAAACCAGATTCCTTATTCTCCTTTAGCAATAGAAAGTGGAGTTTCCTGTATATGAGGACTCCCATTTTCCAGATTCCTACTCCCAAAACCTGAATGGTGGTTATCTCTTAGCAAGACGGTCTGTAGGTTTTTGTGATGGAGGCCCCTGTAAACCAGATTCCTTATTCTTCCGTAGCAACATGTCTTGTAGTGTTCTGTATATGAGTACTCCCATTACTGAAATTCCTGCTTCATTCTCAGCAAGACTCCAAGATATTTTCTGGTGACCTAGAATTCCAATTGCTTGGATATCAAGAGAAAGACTCCCATAAAGTTCTTAAGGAATTGGAACCCAAGATTTCTGGTTCCATTTCATAAGACACAGTAAAAATGTGGCGACATCGAAGCCCAGATTGCTGATTAAACCGTATCAAGAGACTTTTAAAATTTAGGCTATTGAGAACTCCGATAATCGGATTCCCTTTCCGTTCTCAGCATGATGCCCTAAAATTCCTGTCCATGTGGATTCCAAAACACTGTGTACAAAAATGCAGATGCCCAGATGTTAACTAGGGACGTGGAATCCATGAATCCTGGTTACATTTTAATAATACATACTAAATATTTGGCAACAGAAAAACCCTCGGCCCCTCTACAAAAAAAGTACAAATGGAAATTTAAGGATTACGAAGTTGATCTTAAGACCAAAGTTACATCCAAATATGGCAATATGATACTTTTTTTCCGGTAGTCTGGCCTTAAGTGTCCCGAGGAACCTAAGGGACTTTTACTACCAGATACCCGATTACAACTCTCAAGAGGACCAGAATATTGCTGGAGTCCTGAAATGACTGATTCATAATACCCACAAGCCAAATATCTCTGAAACATGAGACGAGCTCGAAGCCTTGATTCTTGTTTATACCACAGCAAGACAGCCTGAGAATTTTTTGTATTTTGTACTTGTGTATCACAGAATCCTTATTCTTCTTTATCGAGGGGCCATGACATGTTCTGTATATGGGGACTCCCTTTCCCCAGAATTCTTTTTGGAAACCCTGATTCTTGTTTTGCAATTAGCAAGATGTCATTAGATACTGTGATGGATTAACCGTGTAAAAGATTTTTCTTAGTTCTCCTTAGCTAGAGATCATATAGTTTCTGCATATGAGGACTGCTATTACCTATGCTCCAGCTTCTAAGCCCTAATTCTGTTTAGGCCACAGCAGATGTCCTGTTGAATTTAATGACTGAGGACTGCTATATCCCCGATTCTTTTTTACCATTGGCAATGGGCTGTGTATTTTCCTGTATATTAGAACTCTCATTAGATACATCCTGCTTCGAAACTGTGATTCTTTGAGAACTTTCCAAGATGCTCTGTAGAGTTTTGGGATTGAGGACTTGTGTAACCCAGATTCCTTATTCTTTCTTAGCAAAAGGTCATGTAGTTGCCTCTAAATAAGGACTCCATTTTCCAGTTTCATTTTCGGAATCACCATGATTCGTGTTTAGCCCATAGCAAGATGACCTTAAGCTTTTTTGGGATTGAGGACCCTACTAACGCAGATTACTTATTTTTACTTAGCAATTGGCAGTGAAGTTTCCTTTATGGGAGGACTCCCATTACCTAGATTCCTACTTCAAAAACCTGATTTGTGTTTACGTCTTAGGAAAACGGCCTGTAGTTTTTGGGATTGAGGACTCACATAAGGAAGATTCCTTATACTTCCTTAGCAATATGGCGTGTTGTTTCCTGTATATCACGACCTCCATTACCCAGCTTCCTGCTTCACTCTACAGGATGCCGCAACAATTCCTGGTGACCGAGAATTCCAGTTTTTTTGGATAACAAGAGGAAGACGTACATAATATTCTTTAGGAACTTGAATCCAAGATTCCTGGTTCCCCTTCACAAGACCTCCTCAAAATGTGGAATATTCCAAACAAAAAAACCCAATTCCTACCTGCCAACCCACAAGATTTTTCTGTACTTTGAGGTCCCCTGAATCGAGGAATTTTGTACCAATATTCCTTTTGATTCTGGGGAATATGATTATGATCGTAGATGATCCCAGGATACAAAAGTATTTCTAGGGCCAAATCCTTGATTACAACTAACAAGAGGACCAGAACGATCCTGAGGATCTGTAATGACAGATTTAGTGTATCCACAGAGCAAGTACCTCTGAAAATGTAGGGACCCCGAAGCACAGATTGCTCATTAAACCTTATCAAGTGGCCCTGTAGATTCCGGAAAATGAGAACTCCTAGAACTGGATTTCCTTTTTCTTCTCAATAAGGTTCCCTGATTTTTTCTGTCGATTGTAATTACAAATTCAATATATCAAAAGTCAGATGCCCAGAATTTCCATAGTTTCGTGGATTCCATGATTCCTGGTTACCATTAATAGTATGTAGTAAACATTTGGCAAGTGCAAAAACCTTCTCCCATCTCAAAATAAAAAGAGACACGGAAGGGGAAGGATTACAGGATTCACCTTAACACCAGAGTTACATCCAAATATGGTAAGAAGAATCTTTTTGTCCTGGAATCTGGCCTTAGTTTTTCTGAGGAACCTAACGGACTTGGAGTGCCCAATACCATTTACAACTTTTAAGAGGACCAGAATGTTGCTGGAGTCCTGAAATGACCGATTCATAATATCCGAATGCTAAATTGCTCTGAAACATTTGGGGACCTTGAAGATCTGTTTCTTGTTTCTCCAATAGCAGACAACCCGGAAATTTTTTGGACAACAATGATTCTTTATTCATACTAAGTTGGAGGCCATGTAGTCTCCTGTATGTGAGGACCCTCTTTCCCTTTATTCCTGCTTTGAAACCCTGATTCTTGCTTAGCCCTTTTTCAGAAAACATATAAATTTTTTGATAGAGGAACCGTGGAAAACAGATTTCTTCTCCTTTATTAGCAAGACGACATGTAGTTTCCTGTATTTGAGGATTGCTATTATCCACATTCATGCCTCGAATCTCTGATTCTTCTTTAGCCCTGTAGATCTTCAGGACTGAGGACTCGAATAACCCAGATTCCTTATTTTAAGCAACAACCGTGCAGTTACCTGTATATGAATACTCCTGTTCACAGATACATGCGTCAAAAGCTTGATTATTGTTTAGATCTTTGGAAGACGCCATATATTTTTGGAGATAGAGAAAACATGTCACCCAAATTCATTATTCTTTCTTAGGAAAAGTCAGGGCATTTGCATGTATATGAGCATTTCATTTCCCTAGTTTATGCTTCAAAAACCCAAATTCGTGTTTAGCCATTAGCAAGAAACCCTGATGTTTTATTGGGATGGAGGACACGTGTAAACCAGATTCCTTATTCTCCTTTAGCAATAGACAGTGCAGTTTCTTGTATTTGAGGACTCCCATTATCCAGATTCCTACTACTAAAACCCGATTAGTGGTTATCTCTTAGCAATACGGTCTGCAGGTTTTTGAGTTGGAGGACTCGTGTAACCAAGATTCCTTATTCTTCCATAGGAACAGGTCGTGTAGTGTTCTGTATATGAGGACTCCCATTACTGAAATTCCTGCTTCATTCTCTGCAAGACGCCAAGATATTTCCTGGTGTCCTAGAATTCAAGATGCTTGGATATCAAGAGAAAGACTCCCATAAAGTTCTTGAGTAATTGGAACCCAATATTCCTTGTCCCTTTTCAAAAGACACACTAAAAATGTGGCGACATAGAATGCCAGATGGTTGATTAAACCATAATAAGAGACTTTGTAGATTTAGAATGAGAACTAAAAAAATGGATTCCCTTTCCGTTCTCAGCAAGATGCCCCGATTTCCCTGTCCATGTGGAATCCAAAACTCTGTGTACAAAAATGGAGATGCCCAGATGTTTCCTAGGGATGGGGAATTCATGGTTCCTGGTTACATTTTAATAATACGTACTAAATATTTGGAAACTGCAAAACCCTCGGCCCCTCTACAAATAAAGTACAAACGGAAATTTATGGGTTACCAAGTTCATCTTAAGACCAAAGTTACTTCCAACTATGGCAATATGATACTTTTTTCCCGGGAATCCTGCCTTAAGTGTCCCGTGGAACTTAAGGGATTTGTACTACCAGATCTCCGATTACAACTCTCAAGAGGACCAGAATATTGCTGGAGTCCTGAAATGACTGATTCATAATACCCACAACCCAAATATCTCTGAAACATGAGACGAGCTCGAAGCCTTGATTCTTGTTTATACCGCAGCAAGACGCCCTGAGAATTTTTTGGATTGTGGACTAGTGTTTCACAGATTCCTTATTCTTCTTTACCGAGGGGCCGTGTAATGTCCAGTATATGAGGACTCCCTTTCCCCAGAATCCTGTTTAGAAACCCTGATTCTTGTTTTGCCATTAGCAAGATGTCATGTAGATTTTGTGACTTAGGAACCATGTAAAAGAGGTTTCTTAGTTCTCCTTAGCTAGAGAACATGTAGATTCTGCATATGAGGACTGCTATTACCTATGTTCCAGCTTCAAAACCCTGATTCTTGTTTAAGCCACAGCAGATGACCTCTTGATTTTAAGGACTGAGGACAGCTATAACATTGATCTTTTACTTCCTTGGCAAAGGCCTGTGTATTTTGCTGTATAATAGGATTCTCATTAGATACATACTGCTTCGAAACACTGATTCTATTTAGAACTTTCCAAGATGCTCTGTACATTTTTCAGATTGAGGACCTGAGTAACGCAGATTCCTTATTCTTACTTAGCAATAGGCAGTGAAGTTTCCTGTATGTGAGGACCTCCATTACCCAGATTCTTACTTCAAAAACCTGATTCGTGGTTACGTCTTAGGAAAACGGCCTGCAGTTTTGGGGATTGAGGACTCATATAAGGAAGATTTCTTATACTTCCTTAGCAATATGATGTGTAGTTTCCGTATATGACGACCTCCATTACCCAATTCCTGCTTCACTCTACAACATGCTGAGACAGTTCCTGGTGACTGAGAATTCCAGTTTGTTGCATATCAAGAGAAAGACGTCCATAATGTCTTTGGGAACAGGAATCCAAGATTCCTGGTTCCCCTTCACAAGACCTCCCTAAAATGTTGAATATTACAAACCCAAATCCCCAATTCCTACCTGCCCACCCACTAGAATTTTCTGTACTTTGAGGTCACCAGAATCGAGGAATTTTGTACCAATATAGCTTTTCATTCTTTTGAATATGATTATGGTCGTAGATGGTTCAGGAAACAAAAGGATTTCTAGGGCCAAATCCTTGATTACAACTAACAAGAGTACCAGAAAGATACTGAGGTTCTGTAATGATAGATTTAGCGTATCCATGGAGCAAGTAGCTCTGAAAATGTAGGGACCCAGAAGCCCAGATTGCTGATTAAATCTTATCAAGAGGCCCTGTAGATTCCAGAAAATGAGAACTCCTAGAACCGGATTTCCTTTTAATTCTCAGTTAGATGCCCGGATTTTTCCTGTCTATTTGGATTGCAAATTCTGTATATCAAAAGACAGATGCCCAGATGTTTCCCAGATTCGTTTATTCCAGGATTCCTGGTTACCATTAAAAGTACATAGTAAACATTTGGGAAGTGCAAAACCCTTAACCCGTCTCAAAATAAAAAGAGACACCGAAAGGGAAGGACTACAGGTTTCACCTTAAGACCAGAGTTACATCCAAATATGGCAAAAGATTCTTTTTGTCCTGGAATCCAGCCTTAGTTGTTCTGAGGAACCTAACGGACTTAGAGTGCCCAATACCATTAACAACTTTTAAGCGGACCAGAATGTTGCTGGAGCCCTGAAATGACCGATTCATATCGGAATGCTAAATTGCTCTGAAACATTTGGGGAGCTCGAAGATCTGTTTCTTGCTTGTCCCATAGCAGAAAACCAGGGAACTTTTTGAATTGAGGGCGCGTACAACAATGATTCTTTATTCGTACTTAGTTGGAGGCCATGTAGTGTTCTGTGTGTGAGTACTCTCTTTCCCTTGATTCCTGTTTTGAAACCCTGATTCTTGTTTAGCCCTTAGTAAGAAAACCTGTAGATTTTTTGATAGAGGAACCGTGGAAAACTGATTTCTTCTACTTTATTAGTAAGAGGCCATGTAGTTTCCAGTATATCAGGATTGCTATTACCCACATTCTTGCCTCGAATCCCTGATTCTACTTTAGCCGTCAGCAAGATGCCCTGTAGATATTCAGGACTGAGGACTCGTATAACCCAGATTTTTATTTTTAGTAACAGCCATCAGTTACCTGTATATGAGTACTCCTGTTCACAGATACATGCGTTGAATGCTTGATTCTTGTTTAGATCTTAGGAAGACGCCATATAATTTTTTGTGGATTGAGAAAACATGTTACCCACATTCCCTATTGTTTCTTAGGAAAAGTCAGTGCATTTGCCTGTATATGAGGATTTCATTTCCCTAGTTTATGCTTCAAAAACCCAAATACGTGTTTAGCTCTTAGCAAGAAACCCTGAAGTTTTATTGGGATGGAGGACACGTGTAAACCAGATTCCTTATTCTCCTTTAGCAATAGACAGTGCAGTTTCCTGTATATAAGGACTCCCATTATCCAGATTCCTACTCCTAAAACCTGAATGGTGGTTATCTCTTAGCAAGATGGTCTATAGGTTTTTGGGATGGAGGCATCGTGTAACCAAGATTACTTATTCCTCCGTAGCAACAGGTCATGTAGTGTTCTGTATATGAGTACTCCCATTCCTGAAATTCCCGCTTCATTCTCAGCAAGACACCAAGATATTTACTGGTGACCTAGACTTCCAGTTGCTTGGATATCAAGAGAAAGACTCCCATAAAGTTCTTGAGGAATTGAACCCAAAACTCATGGTCCCTTTTCAAAAGACACACTAAAAATGTGGCGACATAGAAGACCAGATTGCTGATTAAACCTTACCAAGAGACTTTGTAAATTTAGGCGATTCATAACTCCAAGAACTGGATTCCCTTTCCGTTCTTTGCAAGATGCCATAAATTTCCCTGTCCATGTGGATTCCAAAACTCTGTGTACAAAAATGCAGATGCCCAGATGTTTCCTAGGGATGTGGAATCCAGAGATCCTGATTACATTTTAATAATACGTACTATATATTTGGCAACTGCAAAACCCTCGGTCCCTCTCCAAATAAAGTACAAACGGAAATTTAAAGATTACCAAGTTCATCTTAAGAACAAATTACATCCAAATACGGCAAAATGATACTTTTTTTTCCCGGGAATCTGACCTTAATTGTCGCAAGAATCCTAAGGAACTTGTACTACCAGATATCAGATTACAACTATCAAGAGGACCAAATGTTGCTGGAGTCCTGAAATGACTGATTCAGAATACCCACAAGCCAAATATCTCTGTAACATGAGACGAGCTCGAAGTCTTGATTCTTGTTCATACCGCAGCAAGACACCCTGAGAATTTTTTGGATTGTGGATTAGTGTATCACAGATTCCTTATTCTTCCTTAGCGAGGGACCGTGTATTGTCCTGTATATGAGGACTCCCATTCCCCAGAATCCTGTTTAGAAATGCAGGTTCTTGTTTAGCTATTAGCAAGATGTCATGTAGATAATCTGACGGAGGAACCGTGTAGAACAGGTTTCTTATTTTTCCGTAGATAGAGATCGTGTAGATTCTGTATATGAGGACTGCTGTTACCTTTGTTCCAGCTTCTAAACGCTGATTATTATTTCACCAACACCAGATGGCCTGTTGAATTTTCTGACTGAGTTATGCTATAACCACGATTCTTTTTGTTCCTTGGCAAGGGGCTGTGTATTTTCCTGTATAATAGGAAACTCATTAGATAAATCCTGCTTCGAAATTCTGATTTCTTTTTAACACTTTCCAAGATCCTCTGTAGGTTTCTGGGATTGAGGACTCGTGTAACCCAGGTTCCTTATGCTTTTCTAGCAAAAGGTAATGCTGTTGCCTGTGAATAAGGACTCCACTTCCCAGATTCATGCTCGAAAACACCATGATTCGTGTTTAGCCCACAGCAAGATGACCTCAAGTTTTTTTGGGATTGAGGACCTGAGTAACGCAGATTCCTTATTCTTACTTAGCAATAGGCAGTGAAGTTTCCTATATGTGAGGACTTCCATTACCCAGATCCTGCTTCAAAAACCTGATTCGTGGTTACCTCTTAGGAAGACAACCTGTAATTTTGGGATTGAGGACTCATATAACGAAGATTCCTTATACTTCCTTAGCAATATGACGTGTAGTTTCCTGTATATGACGACCTCCATTACCCAGCTTCCGGCTTCACTCTGCAGTATGCTGAGACAGTTCCTGGTGACTGAGTACTCTAGTGTTTTGGATATCATGAGAAAGACGTCCATAATGTTCTTTGCGAACAGGAATCCAAGATTTTTGGTTCCCCTTCACAAGACCACCCAAAATGTGGAATATTCCAAACCACACCCCAATTCCTACCTGCCCACCCACAAGAATTTTCTGTACTTTGTGGTCACCTGAATCAAAGAATTTTGTACCAATATACCTTTTGATTCTGGAGAATATGATTATGGTCATAGATGGTCCCAGGAAACAAAAGGATTTCTAGGGCTAAATCCTTGATTACAACAAACAAGAGGATCAGAAAGATGCTGATGATGTTTAATGACAGATCTAGCATATCCACGGAGCAAGTAGCTCTGAAAATGTTGGGACCCAGAAGCCCAGGTTGTTGATTAAACCTTATCAAGAGTCCCCGTATATTAGGGAAAATGAAGAATCCTTGAACCAGATTTCCTTTTTATTATCAGTAAGATGGCCTGAATTTTCCTGTAGATTTGGATTCCAAATTCAGTATGTCAAAAGACGGATGCCCAGAAATTTCCTAGGTTCGTGGATTCCATGATTCCTGGTTACATTAAAAGTACGTAGTAAACATTTGGCAAGTGCAAAACCCTTGTCCCGTTTCAAAATAAAAAGAGACTTGGAAGGGGAAGGATCACAGGGTTCACCTTAAGACCAGAGTCACATCCAAATATGGAAAGAAGATTCTTTTTGTCCTGGAATCTGGCCTTAGTTGTTCTGAGGAACCTAACGGAATTGGAGTGCCCAATACAATTTACAAATTTTAAGAGGACCAGAATGTTCCAGGAGTTCTGAAATGACCGATTCATAATATAAGAATGCTAAATTGCTCTGAAACATTTGGGGAGCTCAAAGATCTTTTTCTTGTTTGTCCCATATCAGACAACCTGGGAATTTTCAGTATTGAGGACGCCTGCAACAATGATTCTTTATTTGTACTTTGTTGGAGGCCGTGTAGTGTCTTCTTTGTGAGGAATCTCTTTCCCTTGATTCCTTTTTCGAAACCCTGATTCTTATTTAGCCCTTAGTAAAAAGTAATGTATATTTTTTGATAGAAGAACCATGGAAAGCAGATTTCTTCTCTTTCATTAGCAAGAGGCCATGTAGTTTCCGGTATATGAGGATTGCTATTACCCACATTCATGCCTCGAATTCCTGATTCTTCTTTAGCTGTCAGCAAGATGCCCTGTAGATCTTCAGGATTGAGGACTCATATAACCCGGATTCCTTATTTTTAGCAACAGCTGTGCTGTTACCTGTATATGAGTTCTCCTGTTCACAGATACATGCGTTGAAAACTTGATTCTTGTTTAGATCTTAGGAAGACGCCGTATACTTTTTTGGAGATGGAGAAAACATGTCACCCACATTCCTGATTCTTTCTTAGAAAAAGTGAGTGCATTTGCCTGTATATGAGGATTTCATTTCCCTAGTTTATGCTTCAAAAACCCAAATTCGTGTTTAGTCCTTAGCAAGAAACCCTGAAGATTTTTGGGATGGAGGACACGTGTAAACCAGATTCCTTGTCCTCCTTTAGCAATACACAGTGCAGTTTCCTGTATATGAGAACTCCCATTATTCAGATTCCTACTCCCAAAACATGAATGGTTATTAACTCTTAGCAAGACGGTCTGTAGGTTTTTGGGATGGGAGGTCTCGTGTAACCAAGATTCCTTATTCTTCCATAGCAACAGTTTGTGTAGTGTTCTGTATATGAGGACTCCCATTACTGAAATTCCTGCTTCATTCTAAGCAAGACGCCAAGATATTTCCTGATGACCTAGAATTCGAGTTGCTTGGATATCACGAGATAGACTCCCATAAAGTTCTTGAGGAATTGAAACCCAAAATTCCTGGTCACTTTTCAAAATACCCACTAAAAATATGGCGACATAGAAGACCAGATTGTTGATTAAACTTTTTCAAGATAGTTTGTAGATTTAGACAATTAAGAACTACAAGTACCGGATTCCCTTTCCGTTCTCAGCAAGATGCCCTGAATTTCCCTGTCCATGTGGATTCCAAACGCTGTGTACTTAAATGCAGATGTCCAAATGTTTTCTAGGGACGTAGAATCCATGGATCCAGGTTACATTTTAATAATATGTACTAAATATTTGGCAACTGCAAAACCCTCAGCCCATCTACAAATATAGTACAAACGGAAATTTAAGGATTACGAAGTTCATCTTAACACCAAAGTTACTTCCAAATACGGCAATATGATACATTTTTTCCGGGATTCTGGCCTTAATTGTACCGAGGAACTTAAGGGATTTGTACTACCAGATACCCGATTACAACTCTCAAGAGGAACAGAATGTTGCTGGAGTCCTGAAATGACTGATTCATAATACCCACAAGACAAATATCTCTGAAACATGAGACGAGCTCGAAGCCTTGATTCTTGTTTATATTGCAGCAAGACACCCTGAGAATTTTTCGGATTATGGACTAGTGTATCACAGATTCCTTATTCTGCTTTACCGAGGGACCGTGTAATATCTGTATAAGAGGACTTCCATTCCCCAGAATCCTGTTTGGAAATTTGATTCTTGTTTTGCCATTAGCAAGATGTCATATAGATATTGTGATGGAGGAACCGTATAAAAGATGCTTCTTAGTTCTCCTTAGCTAGAGATCATATAGATTCTGCATTTGAGGACTGCTATTACCTATGTTCCAGCTTCTAAACCTTGATTGTTGTTTAGCCCACAGCACATGGCCTGTTGATTTTAAGGACTGAGGACTGCTATAATCCCGATTCTTTTTCTTCCTTGGCATGGGGCTGTGTATTTTCCTGTATATTAGGACTCTCATTAGATACATCCTGCTTCGAAACTCTGATTCTTTTTAGAACTTTCCAAGATGCTCTGTAGATTTTTGGGATTGAGAACTCAGTAACCCAGATTCCGTATT
>NW_007233320.1:0-11491 GCF_000164805.1 Carlito syrichta | reverse complement strand
TAGTACAGGTCACAAGTTCTCTTGATGGGACCTTTAGAAATTTACAGATATAGGTTTTACAAAATAGTTATATAGATAAGAAAAATTAAGTAACCATTTTATTACAGAAGTGTGGTTAGTTCAGTTTGATTTAGAGGGGCCAGTGAAGTTTGTATTAGGTTGGCTAGTGCTAGGAGAGAGTAACCATAGCACCAATTGTTTTATAGAAACCAGTTGGAATTAGCATAAAATAGTAAATACAATATATCATTATGTTCGTTTCGGGTGTAAGTATTGAACGATGTTATGTACCTATAAACAATTAAGGGTACATAGAAACTGGATAAGAACTTCGTGTTTTTCTTTATGTTTGAAAAATGCATCTGCTTGAGAGTGGGGGGTGTCCTTGTGTGCACGTGGACCTGTTCATGTACATGCTACCTTTTGTGTAACCATAGCAGCAGGAGTTCCTATGATGATAACTTTGCAGAGTTTGGGGATAAAAGCCCTGATATTACACCCATTAAATGGCTTCTGGTCACCTAAGCAGGAGTCCAGTCTCTTTCTTTCTCTCCTCTTCTCTTTCTTTCTCCCCTCTCTCCAGAATAATCGCCAATGCTGCCCCACCTTCCAAGGGACCCCCTGAATCTCTCTGCGGGTGCTGGCCGCCCATACATCATCTCTAGCATCTCTTATTTTTTGAGTTATTGATAGTGGCCATTATCAACAAGGGTGCCTGAACGATGTATATATGTATACCTAACCCTTAACTGTATCCCACAATTTTAAAATAAAAAAATATGTTTAATAATAAAAAAAGAGCACAGAGTAAATACAAAATGTAAACTCTGACTATAAATTAGTCATCACAACAGCTGGGTTTGGATGAAACCCTTTTACTAAATTGCAGGACTCTTCATGCTGAATAAGAAACAAACAATTACTATATATCACCGTGTTTCTTAAACGAGACAGGCCTATGTGAACAAAAGAGGCAAAAAGTATTCCTTCTCAGAGCTTGCATTCACCAGCATCACCATGTCTCAGAAACTTTAATTTCCTTGAGGAAGCAGCTATGCCAGATCCTATGTGTCCTTGAGCACAGATTCGTCAATCCAGAATAATTCAAAATATATTTCCAGGGCCACCTGTATCAGAATCACACAGGACATCTTTAAAAAATCAGAATCAGATTATCTTAAAGTAAAGCCTGAAAATCTCTTCACATAGAAGTTTGAAAACCTGCTCCAGGCAATTATCCAGTATTTATTATAAAGAAATCATAGAAAAGTACTTGAAGCCCGAGTAATTTGCAAACCCTGTGACCAAAACCAAAATTGTTGACCTTCATAAAAGGTATAGTCTTCCCATTCTGACACTATATTCTGAAATAAACTATAATAGACTGACTATATTGATGATTTCCAGAACACATATTGAAAAAGTAAATAAAATATGTATGTTAACAGCATATTTTAATACCCTAAAAAAATTGAGACATGAAAAAACAAATTTCAAGATGATAGCATGGAAAAATATACACAGAACAAGGTTCTCAAAGTCATTAACTGGGATAATATTAAAATAAAATCACCTATACATCATATCATTCAAGAGAAACACAGATTCCATCCACAATTGAGTGAAAACACTAAAAGACTGTCCAATATCCTTAAAAAAAATGTGGAGGCTTTATTTGAATTAATTAAAACTTTACTGAAGTAAATAAGGAAGAATGAGATTTGAAAAGATGAAGATAATTGTGGTGCTACTTATTGAAGAATTGAATATAATGAGTGTACCTCATCTAATTTACAACTTTAAAACAAATATCAACTCTAGTAAGAGTCCACTGGAAATAAACATGCTGATTTTTTATTGATACACAATAGTTGTATATGTTTATAAGGTACATGTGATATTTAGATACATGCATACAATATATAATGATAAAATAAGAGTATATAGGATATCCATCTTCTGAAACATATCATTTCTTTGCATTGGGAACATTCCAAGTATTTTCTTTTTTAAAAAATTCTTAACTTCAGGGAGTACACGTGCAGCTTAGTTACATAGTTAACATTGCAAGACAATGAGGTTTGAGTCTTAGTTACATAGTTAATATTGCAAGACAATGAGGTTTGAGCATGTTGAACTTGTCACCCAAATAGTGAGCATATCACTTAACAGGTAGTTTTTCAGCTCCCTTCCCACCTCTTCAAGAGTCTCCAGTGTCTGTTGTTCTCCTCTTTATATCCACATGTGCCCGATGTTTACTTCCCATTATAGGTGAGGATGTGTGGTATTTTGTTTTCTGCTTCTGCATTAAGTCACTTAGAAAAATGGCCTCCCTGCAACTCTGTTGTGGTAAAGTACATGGTTTTATTTTTTTATGGCTGCATAGTATTCCATTGTGTATACAAGAAGTCCCCCCAAAAGAAAGCAATTATTCTTTCAAGGGTGGGCCCCTTATTGTACAGGATTCCCATGGTAGGTAAGAGTTTTAGAAACCCATCAGCAATAGTGTACCAGCTAGCATTGTGGTGAAAGGCTGAATTTCACTTCAATGAATTTTTTTGGAGATTGCTTCAATGCATCTGTCCATCTCACAATGAATGATCTTTGAGCACACCTGCCCACACCTCATGGAGTGTTCAGCAGTTTCTGACAAAAGCAGCATGACCACCATGCCCCACCCTCTCTATTCACACATTCTTGCCCTATTGAATAACATTACCGTTTTCCTGAAGGGAAACATTTTGCCAATCTGGAATAGGTGAAACAAAAAACCTGGGAGCACAAGAACTCATCAAAATTGATGAGTTCAAGAATAGTTTTGAGCAGTGAAAAGGCATCTCGATAGGTGTATTGCATCAAACAAAAAGTATTTTTTAAGTGATTGAAGTATAAACATGTAAAAATAAATGCACAGTTCTTTATAAATAAATTCTAATTGTTTTGGACTCCCACCATATGGACCACAGTTTCTTGGTCTAGTCCACTGTTGATCAGAATTGCTATTATTAGTAAGTCACAGATGTTGGCGAGGCTGCACTTATATATACTGCTGTTACGACTGTAAAGTAGTTAAGATTCTGTGGAGAGCAATTTAGAGATATTCCAAATAACTAAAAATAGAATTTCCACTAGACCCACAAAGTTTACTTTAGGTATGTTGAAACATACTGTACATTCTTATCAACTACAACCATCCTACTGTGCACTAGAATTAATTAACACTAGAATTGATGCTAAGTTTTTGTACCTACTAGTCAACTTCCAGCACCTACCAACCATAATCCTGATCTCTACCTCCATGAGCTCAACTTTTTTTGCTTCCATATATGTGAGAGAACTGATGGTATTTATCTTTCTGTGCTTGGCTTTATTTGATGTAACATGGAAGGATGCAGCTAGAGGACATTGTGTTAAGTGAAATCAACATGTTAATTCTTAATGTATGTAGACGACACTGTGTCCAAATAAAATATTATAATATTATTTTTCATATTAAAATATACTATAAATTATTATAAAATAGGTTGGTAAGTACTGAGAATTAGAATTGTTTTTATTGTTTTGCTTTATTTGAATCCACTTGGGTTCCCTAAGACCCTCTGAGATGATTTAATGTTGTTTATTTGGGAAATACTCTTGACATTAACATATGAGAAAGGTAGAGGAGTAAAACAGAATTGGGCATAGGAAGAAATTGAGCTGTAATGCAGGCTCAACAATTGCCTCAGTCTACCTACCTTGTGGAGAGTTCTGGAATTTGAGTGGTTCTTCAGTGTTGCCCCCAGTTTAGCAAAGATGGCCATTCTACTCCCAATAGTTTGATCAGAGGATGTAAGCTGTACAGATAGGGTTTGACCTTGGGTGAAGCTGCTCTCTGTATTGAGATACTCCATGAGAGGGCAGACATATAATGATATCTGTTGACCTCCTGCAGCTGGGGGACAAAAAGTGCTTCCTTAAAGTGGGATCTGGAAGGCTCATCGTGCTGTTCTCACAGAATGATAATGATATATTTGTCAAAACCCTATTATATCCTTTCTTCATCACCAGAAAGCATAAAAGCCTTGCCCCCGATGATGTTTTTGTTTAAAGTGTCTCTCCTTCATGCCTTTAAATTTTCATGCTTGTGAATCATGTTGTGTTTTAAAATATTGAAACATATGATAATGCCAGAAAAAAAACACAGTGGACTCCTCTGTGATAATTACTGCAGTCTCAATTATTATTATTATTTTGGAGTCTCACCATCAC
Source organism: Carlito syrichta (assembly GCF_000164805.1). NCBI lineage: Eukaryota > Metazoa > Chordata > Mammalia > Primates > Tarsiidae > Carlito > Carlito syrichta. Next base: position 7,240 of record NW_007233320.1, on the reverse strand, counting down.
CCAGGCTTGAGTGTAATGGCACTCTCATGGCCACTGCAGTCACCATCTGCTGAGTTCAGGTGATCCTTCCACCTCAACCTTTCAAGGAACTGGAACAACAGGCACGCATCACCATGTCCGACTGTTTTTTTTTGTTTTTTTTTATTTTTTTTGTAGAGGCGAAATCTTGCCATGCTGCTCAGGCTGGTCTCAAACCACTTGCCTCTACCTCCCAAAGTTCTGGGATTATAAGTGTGAGCCACCCCCCTCGACTCAATCTCAATTATTAAATTGCTTTCCTTTATGTACAAAATGAATATGCATTCAATGAAAAAAATTTGCAAGTAAGGTACAGTATACAACAGGAACATTTTTCCAGGCTAGTTTCATCTGTTTATCAGATTGTCCCTACTTTTCACATTAGCAATATAGAAAAATATTATTGCATGTCAAATGCATATACTTAACATAACATGCTTCCTCAATTTCTGTCCTGCATACCTTAAAATTATGATATATTTGGGGAGATGCAAGATGGCCACGAAACCAGTAGGAACATGAAAGTCTTTGCAGGGGCAAATGTCCATAGACAGTCTGAGTGAGTAGATGAGTGCAGTTGTGTGAGTGAAAGTCCGTCTGAGGAGAGACTAGAATCAAACACCTGGGGCTTCCGTTCAGAGGCAGTCACAACCCTCCACTCCCCTGAAATCAGAGCCCCCAGCATACAGGATCATCATCCATTCTCAGGGGTCTCTCAGGTGGAGGCAGCACGGATCAGCAGCTTCTCAACGCCTGGCACCAGGCCTACACTACCTCCCGTGGCAGCTGGCCAGATGCTAGCAGAGGGTGCCTGGAGAGGGCATGGCAAGGAAAACTGGAACTGGGCTCCACCACAGGGGAGGAGACATCGACTGCCACCATTTTCAATGTCCCGGATCAGGGTAGATCCCTGTGTTGGTGCACCCAACTCTGTTTATTCTCCAACCTGGGACACAAGGGCAATCTCTGCACCATTCTGGAATGAACCGTGGCTCACCCAGAGAGGAATCTTCAAGAGCAAACATAGAAAGATGCATGTTCCACCCCCATGCTGAACCCGGCACAGACACATCCGATCTGAGCGGGGGCTTGGTGTCAGCAACAGCAGATGACGAGTTGGGTGAGTCTGGATCTGATTCATTCCCTTCACACAGCAGTTTGTGGGGTGTCTGGTGCAAGCTAAGAGCAATGCAATTGGCCAGCGCTGAGAGAAGAAGGGACGGGCTGGGGACTGGAGCCCATTCCCTACAGCAGCGGTGGTCAAAAGTGGAGGCAATGCTTGGTAAAGGAACTTGAAGCTCCAGAAACAGGCTCAGAGGGAGCTCTTTTTCCCTCTGTTTTAGTTTGTTTTAGTTCTTGTTTTGTTTTTGTTATCTTTTGGTGTTTTTTAGTTTTTCTGTTTGCATATGGGTACTTTTGAGGACAAGCGATCATCAGGTTTCTTGCTGTTATTTGTATGTTTGTGTGGTTTTGTTTCTTCCTTTGTTTCTTGGTGTGCCTGACTGCTTTCCTTCCCATTTTGCTCACTCTTCATTCTCCTATCATCTCCCTTCTTCCCTTGTCCATTCTTCTCCTTTTTCTTATCTCACTTTGCTTTCGGGGGCATACATACACCACCAGAGCATGGACAGATTGTAAGGTGTTGGGAAGTGGGTTGCAGGCGGCCCACACACTTGTCGGTGGATACTGTGATCTGCAGATAGCTTCTGAGCCACAACTCTCCCATCACACCTTAATCAAATCTTGTAACTGCAAAAAGCACAGCCCCCATCCCCAGTTTAGCTTCAAACTTGAACAAACCCAGAGGATCTAAATAAGGAAGAATAGGGGATTGAGCAAACGGAAGTGAAAGTTATCCTCCAATTACCGAGTAATGGAATTAAAGAAAGGGTGGTAGTGGAGGGAAACCATCACAAAAGAAAAGGAATCAAAGGAAGAACACAGACCTCATACAGACCCTTGGGAAGACAGCAACTGAGAATACAGACTTCAGCACTCAAACAATGAAGAGATCCCAGAATGACTGGTCTCAAACTACAAACCCAGAGATCAAGATATTGATAAAGAGAATGAATAGAAATGAGGAAAGACAAGATGAGAGAATGAAGGAGTTGATAACTGAGATGATGGCAATAAAGAATATAGTAAATGAGATAAATAACAAACTGACAAGCATCGAAAGCAGAATTAACAAATAGAAGGCAGAATCTCAGACTTTGAGGACTAAAACATGGAACTAACACAAACTGTTAAAAGCACAGAAAAGAAGCCTAAAAAGACAGAATAAAGCCTCCAAGAAATGTGCGATTATATCAGGAGGCCTAACTTATGATTATTTGGCATTCCTGAGGCAGATAGAGTATCAGAAATGACCCTGGGACAAAAATTTCATGAAATTATCCAAGAAAACTTCTCTGTGTCATCAGAGATGTGACCATTCAAACACAAGGAATTCAGAGAATCCCTGAAAGGCATCAAATCAGAAGACCAACTCCTAGACATATCATAATTTGCTTACACAAAGTAGGTATAAAATAAAAAAATCCTAAGGGCAGCAAGAGAGACAAATCAGACTACTTACCAGGGAAAACCATTTATAGTAGCAGCAGACTTATTTACCGAATAGAAGAGACTGCTGTCCAATCTTAAAAGTTCTCAAAGATAAACAATTCCAACCCAAAATTTCCTACCCAGCTAAACTAATAATTTGGGAAAATTTTTCACTCATTATAATTTCAATGATTTCTTTTATATTTTTCTCTTCTCCTCCTGGAATGTTCATTATATATTATATATATATTATATATAAATATATATATAATAATTTATTTATATATAAAATAATATATATATAATTTTATATATAAATATATAAAATAATATATAAAACATATATTTTATATATATTATATAAAATGAACATTCCAGGAGAAGAAGAGAAAAATATAAAAGAAATATATATACATATATTTCTTCTATAGTCGTCCCATAGTTGCCCCATAGTTCTTGAATATTCAATCCCTAAGAGTGTACAGTGACACCAAACCAGTTCTACAAGAAAAACTTAAGAAAATATTAAACACAGAAGAAAGAAAAATAACAATGACCATGCTCTTCCCAAGAATGCAGGAAAAAGATTGAAAGCTCATACATATATCAACCACAATATCAAAAGAAAGTCAACAGACAAATAGACAAACAGCAACACACCCTATAAGAACCTCATGACAGAGATAAATTTTCACATCTCAATAGTTAATCTGAATGTGAATGGACTAAATGCATCACTGAAAAAACCTAGGCTGGGCTCTCTGGCTCAGCCTGTAATCTCATGCTTTGGGAGGCTGAGGTGAGTGGATTGTCTGAGCCCGCGGGTTCGAGATCCACCTGGGCAACTTGGCGAGACCTCATCTCTACAATAAATCAAAAAATCAGCCAGGCGTGATAGCGCATGCCTGTAATTCCGGCTATTGAGAAGGCTGAGGCGGAAGGATCACTGGAGCCCAGCAGGTCGAGGCTGTGGTGGCTGGGAGCGGCCACTGCACTCCAGTCTGGGCGACAGAGTGAGACTCCAACTCAAAAAAAAGAAAAAGAAAAACCATAGAATGGCAAAATGATGTCACAATACGCTGTCTCAAGGAGACTCATCTTACCAAAATGGACTCTCACAGACTGAAAGTAATAGGATGGAAAACAAATTTTCAGGTGAACGGACACAAAAGAAAGCAGGAATTGCGTCTTAATATCAGACAAAATGTCTTTTAAGCTATCAAAAATGTAAAAAGATACAGAAGGTCATTACAAAATGATAAAAGGTTCAATCACCAATAAATATCCATCCTAAACATATTTGCTCCCAACATAGGAGCACCAACCTGCAAAGCAGCTTCTAGGTAAACTAAAAAAAGATATTGATTCAAACACTATCATAGCTAGAGTCTTAAATGCCCCACTGACAACCCTATCTGGATCATCTATGCAAAAAATCAAGAGGGAGATTTCAAACCTCAAGCTTGACAAAATGGAGTTAATAGTTACTTACAGAACATTCCATCCAACACCATAGAAAATACATTCCACTCATCACCACGTGGAATATACTTAAAGATCAACCACATTCTCAACAATAAACAAATTTCATAAGACAAAAATACTGCCACACACCATCTCACATCACAATGGAGTAAAAGTAAAAATAAATATCAAATATACCTCCAAACCCACAAAGACATGGACACTAAACAGCATGATTCTGAACAACTCCTGGGTCAACATGGATATCAAAGTAGAAATTAAAAGATTTCTAGAAACAAATGAAAATAAAGACACATCTTACCAAAACCTATGAGATGCCAGAAAAGCAATACTAAGAGAATTCATTTCTTTATGAACATACATAAAGAAAATGCAGAGATCACAAGTTAATGGCCTAACAAATAATGTAAGGGAGCTGGAAAGAAAAGACCACCAAAACCCTAACTTCAGCAGAAGAATTCAGATTACCAAAGCAAAAGGCCGAATACAAGACATAGAAAACATAAATATAACATCATAGAAAAAAAATCAGTGAAACAAAAAGCTGGATCCCTAGCCAGACTGACCAAGAAAAAGAGAGAAAAAGCCCAAATACACACACTCATAAATGAAAAGATCAAATCACGATGGACCCTGAAGGAATAAGAAATTATCAGAGAATATCATGCACACCTGTATAGAAACAAACTCGAAAACCTAAATTAAACAGAGGACTTTTTGACATCACACACCCTCCCAACATTGAAGCAAGAAGAAATTGAGACATTAGATAGAACAATAACAACACAAGAAATCCACTTTGTCATAAGAAAGCTACCCACAGAAAAAAGTCCTGGTACACGTGGATTTCCAGAGGAGTTCTACAAACCATACAAGAAGGAGCTGACACCAATCCTATTGAAAGTATCCCAAGCAATCAAGAAAGATGGAAGTCTCTCCAAGTCATTTTGTGAAGCTAACATTACACTGATAACCAAACTGGGTAAAGATCCAACAAAGAAACAGAGTTAGAGGTCAATACTCTTGACGAATATAGATGCAAAAATACTCAACAAGATTCTAGCAAACTGGATCCAACAACACATCTCAAAAATCATCCACTATGACCAAGTAGGCTTCATCCCTAGGATGCAGGACTGACTCAACATCAGCAAGACCATAAATGTACTTAAATAATTAACAGATGTAAAAATAAGAATCTCAAGATTATATCACTAGACACTGAAAACACTTGATAAATCCAGCATTCGTCTTGATGAAAGCCTTTCAATAACTAGGCATAGAAGGAACATACATTAAAAAAGTAAGAGCCAGCTACAACAAACTCACAGCCAACATATTGCTAAATGGACAAAAATTGGAAGCATTTCCCCTGAAAACTGGAACAAGACAAATTTACCCACTTCCACCCGTCCTGTTCAACGTTGTGTTGGAAATCCTAGTTAGAACAATCAGACAAAAGAAGGAACTCAGGGTCAACCAAATAGGAAAAGAGGAAGCCGAGGTATCCCTCTTTGCTGATGGTATGATTCTATATCTTGAAAATCCATGAGAATCTGTCAAAAATATTTTTGGACCGATAAAGGACTTTGACAAAGTCTCAGTATAAGAAATAAAGGTGCAAAAGACAGTCGCATCTTTATATACCAACAAGAAACAGACAGAGAACAAAATAAAAAGCAGAATCCTATTCACAATAGCCACACACACACAAAATGAAATACCTCAGCACTTTCCTAACCAGAGAAGTGAAAGACATTTACAACAAAAACTGCAAAACACTGCTCAAAGAAATCAAAGATGACACGGAAAAATATTTCATGCTCAAGGATTAGAAGAATCAACATTGTTAAGATGTCTATCCTACCCAACGCAATCTACACACTTAATACACTACCCTTTAAATTACCAGCATCATTCTTCTCAGACCTAGAAACGACAATAGAGAAATTCAAGTTAAAACATAATGACCAACAATAGTCAAAACATTCCTCAGCAAAAGAAACAAAGTGGCAGGAGTCACATTTCTAGACTTTTAACTCTACTATAAGTCTACAATAATCAAAACTGACTGGTATTGGTACAAGAACAGGCATATAGACTAATGGAACAGGGTAGAGATTCCAGAAGCAAAACCTCAATTTCTCAACGAACTCACCTTTGACAAAGCTTCTACCAAGGACCACTCGGAGAGGAGAACTTATTCAGTAAATGATGCTGGCAAAACTGACTGACCACATGCAGAAGATGAAGAGAAGACCTCTACCTATCATGATACACAAAAATCAACTCTAAATGTATCAAAGACCTAAATGTAAATCCTCAAAGTATAAGAACCGTAGAAAATTCAGGAGACAACCTCATGGAAATTGGAAATGGCCACTAATTCCTAATAAAAACCTCAAATGTCCATGCCATAAGAGATAAGAGAAAAGTGGGACCTCATCAAACTGAAAAGATTCTGCAAAACAAAACAAACAAACCAAAAACATCAAGAGGATGAGGAGACAGGGCACAGACTGGGAAAAAATATTTGCCAACTGTATATCCGACAGAGGCCTAACATCTAGGATCTACAGGAAACTAAAAAATGTCTAAAATAAATAAAACAAATAAGCCTATTAAAATGGGCAAAATAAATGAATAATATGAATATAGACACTTCTGAAAAGAAGATATACAAGCAGCCAACAGATACATTAAAAAATGCTCAACATCACTAATCATCAAAGAAATGCAAATTAAAACCATACCGAGATACCACTTAACTCTATTCAGGATGGCCATCATCAATAAATCAAAAAACAACAGATGCTGGCAAAGATGTGGAGAAAAGGGAACACTTCTACAATCTTGGTGGGATTATAAACTAGTACAACCTCTGTGGAAAACTATGTGAAGATTCCTAAAAGCTCTGAAAATCGACGTTCCATATGACCCAACAGTCCCCATTATGGGAATATATCTGGAGGAACTCAAATCACTCTGCACAGGCATGTTTATTGCAGGATTATTCACAACAAAACATGGGACCAACCATACTACCCATCAAAAATGGACTTAATAAAAAATTGTGGTATGTATACACAATGGAATATTACACAGCCATAAAGGAGGACAAAATATGGACTTCGCAGCAACTTGGATGGACTTAGAGTCTATAATACTCAGTGATCTATCACAGAAA
>NW_007233319.1:0-5368 GCF_000164805.1 Carlito syrichta | reverse complement strand
ATAAATAGTTCAAACTAAAAAACAATGAAAATGGTATTTACCAAAACCTGTAGGATACAAGAAACATAGTCCTTTGAGATAAATTTGCAGTGTAATATGTGTATATTAGAAAAAAAGACAACAAAATAACAAATCTAATCATTCAATTAATTAAAAAAACAGCATAAACTTAAAGAAAATAGGAAGAAAAATATAATAATGTTCACAATAAAGATTAATAACATACAGGCTGGGCGCAGTGACTCACACCTATAATTTCAGCATTTTGGGAGGCTAAGGCGAGAGGATTACCTGAGCCCAGGAGTTTGAGCCCAACCTCAGCAGCATAGCGAGTCCTTGTCTCTACAAAAAAATCAACAAAATTTGTTGGGCCTGGTGAAATGATGTGCCTGTAGTCCAGGAGGCTACAGCTACCAGGAGGCTGAGGAGGAAGGACTGCTAGAGCCTAGGAATTCAAGGCTGTGGTGAGCAGGGATCGTACTCACTGTACCCCAGCTGGGCAGAAGTGAGACCCTAGCTCAACAAAAAAAAAAAAAAAAAGAAGAAAAGAAAAGAAAGATTAACAAGATAGAAAGCAAAGAACCAACAAAAAAATCAATCAAGCTAAATTCTGACTCTTTGATGAGACTATTAAAATAAATAAACCTCTGGAAATATGAAGGGGACTGGAGAAGAGAAAGATAATAATAAATAATTTTAATGATGAAAATTAACCCTATCCATAGAAAAAGTAAACATCTAAACATTTTAAGAGTACAATAAAAATTTATGTAAATACATTTGAAAATGTAGATAAAATGACAATTTTATTAAAACATGTAAATTAATCAAACTGACTCAAGAAGATGTAGAAAATCCTAAGAGGCCTATAACAATTAAAATAAAAAATCTTTAACAAAAAGCTACTTGGCCGGGCTCGGTGGCTCAGCCTGTAATCCCAGCACTTTGGGAGGTCAAGGCAAGTGGATTGCCTGAGCCCACGGGTTCGAGACCAGCCCAGGCAACTTGGCGAGACCTCATCTCTACAATAAATAAAAAATTAGACGGGTGTGATAACATACACCTGTAGTTCTGGCTACTTGGAAAGCCTGAGGCAGAAGGATCACTGGAGCCCAGCAGGTCGAGGCTGCGGTGGCCAGGAGTGGCCACTGCACTCCAGTCTGCGTGGCAGAGTGAGACTCCGACTCAAAAAAAAAATACCTACTAAACATTTGGTAACTGCAAAACCATCAGCCCCTCTCAAAATAAAAGGACAAATGGAAGTTTCAGAATTGCAAGGTTCATCTTGAGACCAAGAGTTACATCCAAATATGGCAAGATGATCCTTTATGTGCTGGACTCTGGTCTTAGTTGTCCCGAGGAACCTAACGTTCTTGTAGTGCCAGATACCCGTTTAGAACTATCAAGAGGACCAGAAGGGTGCTGGAGTCCTGAATTGACTGATTCCTAAGATCCACATGCTAAATAGCTCCAAAACATGAGGTGAGCTCAAAGCCCTGATTCTTGTTTGTCCAGTAGCAAAACGTCCTGAAAATTTTTTCGGATTGAGGACTCGTGAAACACAGATTTCTAATTATTCCTTCGCAGGAGGCCGTATACTGTCCTCTATACAAGGACTCACTTTCCCTAGATTCTTGTTTTGGATCCCTGGTTCTTGCTTAGCCCTTAGCAAGTCTCCAAGTGGATTTTGTGATTGAGGAACCGTGTAAAACGGATTCCTTATTTGTCCTTAGTAAGAGGCCACTAAGTTTCCTGTTATGAGGAGTTTGACCCACATTCCTTCTTCGAATCCCTTATTCTTGTTTAGCCCTTAGCATGAGGCCCTGTAGTTCTTTTGGGATAGAGAACACTTGCAACACAGATTCATTATTCTTTCTTAGCAAAAGGTCATGTATTTGCCTATATATGAGGACCCCATTTCTGCAGATTCATGCTTCAAAACCCTGATTCGTGTTTACCCCTTAGCAAGACACCCTGAAGTTTTTTAGGAATTGAGCACACGTGCAACCCAGATTCCTTATTCTTTCTTAGCAATAGGCCGTTCAGTTTCCTGTATTTGAGAACGCCCACTACTCAGATTCCTACATTAAAAACCTGATTCATGGTTACCTTTTAGTAAGACGCCCTGTGGATTTTTGGGCTGAGGACTCGTGCAACCAAATTTTCTTATTCTATCTTAGGAAGAGGCCATGTAGTTTCCTGTATATGAGGACTCCCATTACCCAGATTCCTGCTACATTCTCAGAAAGGCACTGAGATATTTCCTGGTGACTTAGAAATTCATTTGTTTGGATATCAAGAGAGACACTTCCATAAGGTTATTGGGGAACTGGAATCCAATAACCTGGTTCCCCTTAACAAGACTTCCCGAAAATGTGGACTCTCCTAAACCCATGTCCCACTTCCCAACAGCCTGACCACAAGATATTTCTGTAGTTTGACGTAACCTGAATCAAGGGATTTTGTACCAGTATGCCATTTGATTCCTGGGGTACCTGATTATGGTCCTAGATATTCATAGGACACAAAAGGATATTTGGGCCAGATCCTCGTTTACAACTAACAAGCGAATAGAATGTTCCTGGGGATCGGTAATGACCGATTAGCGGTGTCTATGGAACTAGTAGCTCTGAAAAATGTAGGGACCCTGAAGCCCAGATTGCTGTTTAAAGCTTATCAAGAGGCCCTGTTGATTCTGGCGAATGAGAAGTCCTAGAACCAGGTATCCTTTTCGTTCTCAGCAAGACTCCCTGATTTTCCCTCGTGATGTGGATCCAAAAACTCTGTATATAAATAGGCCAATGACCAGAAATTACCTAGGGTCGTGGAATCCATGAATCCTGGTTACCCTTAAAAGTACATAATAAATATATGGCAACCTCAAAACACCAGGCCCCTATCGGAGTAGAAGGACAAACAGAAGTTTTAGGATTACAAGGTACATCTTAAGGCGATAGTTACATAAAAATATGGTGATAAGATTCTTTGGATCATGGAATCTGCCTTTTGTTGTCCCGAGGAACCCCACGGACTTGAGGGTCCACATTCTCGGTTACAACTGTCAAGAAGACCAGAAACTTGCTGAGAATCTATAATGACAAATTTGTCATATCCAAGAGGCCTGTAGCCCTAAAAAATGTGTGGAAATAGAATCCCAGATTCCAGATTAGCCATTATTAGGTGTCCATGTAGAATTCTTGGATTGGAGTCGCCCATAACCCAGATTCTGTTGTTTCAGAAAGACTAACAAAAGTTACCTGGAGACATGGAAGTACACATTCTTATATACCAATAATCATAAGCCCAAATGTTCAGAAGGGCCCTGGAATCCATCATTGCTGGATCCCCTTTAAGAATACATCCTAAATATTTGGGAACCCTAATCCCAAGTTACGAATACGAATCTAAAATTCTCGTAGTAGTTTCTGGATTAGGAGGTAAACCTGAAGTCAGAAATTACTCGAAAAATTGCGACATGATTCCTTGGTGTGCGGAATCTGGCCTTACAATCTCCAGCAAAAAAAGCCGAGCAGATGGCCAGATTCTCCGTTACAACTAAGAAGAGGAGTAGCAGGTTCCTGGTAATCGGTAATGACAGATTTGTGGTACGTATACAGGAATAAGTTCTGAAAAGTGTGGGGACTGGGACTCCAAATTCCTGATTAACATTTAGAAAATTCCTGTAGGCTTCTAGGTATGAGAACTACTTTAAGCCAGGGAAAAATGTACAACTACACAGAAGTTTGCTGGTCACATGCAAACTCATTTTCCTTGTTCCACGTTGATAGCATGAGTAGAAGGTTTCTGGAGATATACTGTCCAAGATTCTTGTTTCATTCTTGGAAGAACGACCAGATGTTTCCCCGTTCCCTAGAAGTCCAGACACTTGGCTCCCAATAGAAAACTCCAGAATGCTCCTATGTACTTGTAAACCAAGACCCTGGTGCCCTTCCAAATATACCTTCTAAACATGATTCATCATCTAAACCCCAGGTCTTAATTCCAAATAGCTTAACTACCAGAAGTTTATGGATTATGAGGTAACCCTGAACTCAGGGCTTACATTCAAAAAGTCCGAAATGATTACTTGTGTCCTGGAATTTGGCCTTAGAGAATCCATAATCTAAATGGACTTGTAGTACCATATTTTCGTTTAAACTATCGAGATGACCAGAATGTTGTGGGAATTCTGTAATGACTGATTCCTAATATGCACGTAGGAAACAGTTCTGAAAATTATGTGGACGTCGAAGTCCGAGTCATGTAGGCCTTACCTAAACATTTTTGGAATTGAGTCCGAGTCTTGTAGGCCTTACCAAGTCGCCCTGAACATTTTTGGAATTGAGGACTCGTGTAAGCCAGATTCATTATTCTTCCTTAGCAAGAGCCCATATAGTTTTCTGTATATGAGGACTCCCATTCCCAGATTCTTGCTTTGAAATCCTGATTCTTGTTTAACCCTTAGCAAGACACCCAGAAAGTTTTTGGCCTTGAGGACTCGTGAAAACCAGATTCCTTATCCTTTCTTAGGTAGATGCTGTGTAGTTTCATTTATATGAAGACTCCCATTACTGAGATTCCTCCTTCGAAACTCTGACTCTTGTTTAGCCCTTAGAAAGACACCCTGTAGATTTTTCGGATTGAGGAAGTGTGTCACCCAGATTTTCTTTGCTAGTGCTTAGCAAGAGGTTGTGAAGTTTCCTGTATATGAGGACTCCCATTCCCCAGATTCGTGCTTCAAATCCCTGATACTTTTTCTCCCTTAGTAAGACTCCCTGTAGGTTTTTGGGATTTGAGGACTCGTGTAACCCAGATTCCTTATTCTTCCATAGTATGAGGCCATGTAGTTTCCCGTATATGAGGATTCCCATTTTGCAAATTACTGCTTAATTCTCAGCAATACCCGAGATATTTCCTGATGAATATAGAATTGCAGTTGTTTGGATATCAATAGAAAGATTCCCATATAGTACCTGGGAACTGTAATCCAAGCTTCCAGTTTCCCCTAAACAAGACATCATAAAAATGTGTAATATTCTAGACCCAATATCCCAATTTCCAACAGCCGGACCACAAGAAATTTCAGTATTTTGAGGTAACCTGAAGCGAGAAATTTGGTAGCAAAATGCCAGTTGATACCTGAGGAACTGGATTATGGCCGAAGATGTGGATAAGAAAGAAACGAAATTGTAGGTTCAGATACTCAATTACAACTATCAAAAGGACCAGAATCGCTTGGATGTGTAATAAGATATTTTAGGTATCCAAGCAGCAAGTAGCTCTGAAAAATGGAACGAACTACAAGCGCAGATTCCTCATTAAACATTATCAAGAGGTTGTATAGATTTTGACGATTGAGTACACCTGA
>NW_007233318.1:0-8048 GCF_000164805.1 Carlito syrichta | reverse complement strand
TTAAAGAAATTCTGATATCTGCATTACCAAACTCGTACTTAGAGTCAACTCCACAGGTAATGTGGAAACCTTTAGCAGATTAGCATTACCATAGATTTGTAGGTGACTTTTTTCACTCTCAGATAAGTGCATTAAATTTACACTGAGCAACACATCTCTGGAACAGTAAAAGGAAAGCTACATTTGGGTATGCTTGTTGCTAAGGATTCTTTCTATTGTGAATCCATGCAATAATTTAGCCTATAAGATAAAAATCATGTTTCCCTGTAGAACTGGGTTCTCTCCTCACAGCTTCCATAGATGAAGAACTTATCTTTATACTTATACAAAGTTGAAATAGAAACTAAGAGGGTTCACAGATTTTGATCCATAAAAAAATTCAATGTGAAGTCTTTTTAAAAAATTATTTATTTATTTTTTATTATGAAGTTGTGGGGTACAGAAAAGGTTTAGGTATACAATTGCGTTTAATTCAGGCACCCTGTTTATATGGGGTGATTCCCCATTCCCAGACAGATATTTGCTACTGTTAATCCCATCACCCTCCCCCCCATAGTTTCCCAGTACTGTCAGTCATTTTCTTATAGTATTGCATTGGATGTTTAAGGTCCATTATATGAGTCAGAACATGTCATACTCGGATCTTTGTTTCTGTGAGAAGTCACTCAGTATTATAGACTCTAGTTCCAACCAGGTTGCAGCGAAATTCATGATTTTATTCTTTTTTATGGCTGCATAATATTCCATCGTGTATATGTATCACATGTTTTAATCCAGTCCTCTTTTGACGGGCAGCATGGTTGTTTCCAGGTTCTTGCTATTGTGAACAATGCTGCGATAAACATGCGTGTGCAGGTATCTTTTTTATAGAGTGATTTGTGTTCTTCAGGATATATTCCCAGTAGGGGGATTGCGGGGTTATATGGGAGGTTGGTATTTAGAGCTTTTAGGAATTGCCACACTGCTTTCCACAGAGGTTGCACTAGTTTACATTTCCACCAACAGTGTAGAAGTGTTCCCTTTTCACCACACCCTCTCCAGCAGCTGTTATTTTTTGACTTGTTGATAACTGCCATTCTGACTGGGGTTAGATGGTATCTCAGTGTGGTTTTTTTTTTCCTTTTGTGTCTGCTTTATTTCACTTAAGATAATGGTCAAGAGAGTTCCATCTATGTTGCTGCAAATTACATGATTTTATTTTTGCGTGGCCAAGTGACATTCCATTATGTATATATACCACATTTTCTTTACCCATTTATTCACTGATGGACACAGGTTGATTCTATAGCTTTGCTTTTGTGAATAGGGCTGCAACAAACATGTGAATGCAGGTATTTCTTTGATATTTTAACTATTTTCCTTCAGGTAGATGTCCTGTAGTAGAATTACTAAATTGAGTGGTAATTCTGTTTTTAGTTTTTTAAGAATGTTTCACACTGTTTTTCCATAGAAACGACACTACATTTCTAACAATATTCCTACCAAGAGTGTATATAAGTTCCCTTTTCTCTGCATCTGCAGCATCTGTTGCTTTTTGTCTTTTTTTTATTGTGAAGTTGTGGGGTACAGTTAAGGGTTAGGTATACAATTGCATTTCATTCAGGCACCCTGTTAATATGGGGTGTTTCCCCGTTCCCAGACAGATATTTGCTACTGTTAATCCCATCTCCCTCCTCCCACCATAGTTTCCCAGTACGGTCAGTCATTTTCGTATAGTATTGCATTGGATGTTTAAGGTCCATTATATGAGTGAGAACATGTGATACTCGGATCTTTGTTTCTGAGAGAGGTCACTCAGTATTACTCTAGTTCCATCCAGGTTGCTGCAAAATTCATGATTTGTTCTTTTTTATGGCTGTATAGTATTCCATCGTGTATATGTACCACATTTCCTTAATCCAGTCCTCTTTTGACGGGCAGCATGGCTGTTTCCAGGTTCTTGCTATTGTGAACAATGCTGTGATAAACATGCGTGTGCAGGTATCTTTTTTATAGAGTGATTTGTGTTCTTCAGGATATATTCCCAGTAGGGGGATTGCAGGGTCATATGGGAGGTTGGTATTTAGAGCTTTTAAGAATCGCCACACTGCTTTACACAGAGGTTGCACTAGTTTACACTCCCACCAACAGTGTAGAAGTGTTCCATTTTCACCACACCCTCTCCAGCAGCTGTTATTTTTTGAGTTGTTGATGATTGCCATTCTGACTGGGGTTAGGTGGTATCTCAGTGTGGTTTTGATTTGCATCTCCCTGATGATTAGTGAGGTTGAACATTTCTTCATGTGTTTGTTGGCTGCTCAGATGTCTTCCTTTGTGAAGTGTCTGTTCATATCTTTTGCCCATTTTATAATGGGGTTGTTTGTTTTTTTCTTTTCAGCACGTTTGAGTTCCTTGTAGATCCAGGATGTTAAGCCTTTGTCGGACCTGGAGTTGGCAAATACTTTTTCCCAGTCTGTAAGCTGCCTCCCTGCTCTCTTGTTGGTTTCTTTGGCTTTGCAGAAGCTTGTCAGTTTAATAAGGTCCCACTTGTCTATCTTCTGTCTTATGAGCTGTGGGTTTTGGGTTTTGTTCAGGAATTGGATGCCAGTTCCGATTTCCAAGAGGGTATTTCCATCATTTTCTAAGGTTCTTATGGTTTGAGGTTTTACATTTGGGTCTCTAATCCATTTGGAGTTAACCTTTGTGCATGGGGATAGATAGGGTTCCAGTTTCAATCTTCTGCATGTGGTCAGCCAGTTTTCCCAGCACCATTTACTGAATAGGTTCTCCTCTCCCCAGTGGTAGGTGGTGGATAGTTTGTCGAAGATGAGTTGGTTGAGAAATTGAGGTTTTGCTTCTGGAATCTCAATTCTATTCCATTGATCTGTATGCCTGTTCCTATAAAAATACCAAGTTGTTTTGATGATTGTAGCTTTATAGTAAAGTTTGAAGTCTGGTAATGTGATACCTCCTGCTTTGTTTTTGTTTGTTTTTTTTTTGCTGAGGATTGTTCTGGCTACTCTTGGATATTTGTGTTTTCATATGAATTCCTGTGTTGTTTTTTCTAGGTCTACTAAGAATGTTGCTGGTAATTTGATGGGTATTGCATTAAATTTGTAGATTGCCTTAGGTAAGGTGGACATCTTCACTATGTTGATTCTTCTGATCCATGAGCATGGGGTATTTTTACACTTCTTTGTGTCACCTTTGATTTCTTTGATCAGTGTTTTGTAGTTTTCATTGTAAAGGCCTTTCACGTCTCTGGTTAGGAAGATGCCATGGTATTTCATTTTTTTTGGCTATTGTGAATGGATTGTGTTTTTTATTTGGGTTTCTGTTTGTTTATTAATGGTGCAGAGAAATGAAATTGTCTTTTGTACATTTATTTTGTATCCTGAGACTTTGCCAAAGGTCTTTACCAATGTAAGAAGGTTGTTGACAGATTCTCTTGGGTTTTCAAGGTACACAATTATATCATCTGCAAAGAGAGATAACTTGACTTTCTCTTTTCCTATTTGGATACACCTGATTGCCTTCTCTTCTATGATTGCTCAAGCCAGGACTTCCAATACTACATTGAACAGGAGGGGTGTGAGTGGGCATCCTTGTCTTGGTCCAGTTTTTAGGGGAAATGGTTCTAATTTTTGTCCATTTAGGAGTATGCTGGCTGTGGGTTTCTCATAGATTACTTTTACTATTTTGAGGTATGTTCCCCATATACCTAGATGTTCAAGGGTTTTTTATCAAGAAGGGGTGCTGGATTTTTCAAAAGCTTTTTTTGCATCTAATGATATAATCCTAAAGGTAGCAAGAGAAAAAGGCCAGATCACCTACCATGGACGACCAATAAGAATAGCAGCAGATTTTTCAGCAGAAAACCTGCAGGCTAGGAGAAATTGAAGCCCTATCTTCAAAGTCCTAAAAGATAAACAACTTCAACAAAGAATAACCTACCCGGCCAGTTAAGCTTCATCAGAGAGGGAGAATTAAAGTCTTTCCCAGATAGCCACTCCCTAAGAACTTATGTTGCCACCAAACCATCTCTGCAGAAACACTTAAGAAAGTACTAAACTCAGAAGAAAAGGAAAAAAGAACAATATTCTTCACAATAGTACAGGGAAAAGCATAAAATATACACGCACCAATCCCAAAACTAAAAGAAAGACAGAAAAAGCCAAGTGGAAGAACAACAACTCAATAAGAACTCCATTATAGGAACGAACTCTCACATTTCAATAATTCGCCTGAATGTGAAAAGACATAGAATGACAAAATGGATAAAATATCACCAGGCAACAATATACTGCCTTCAAGAGACCCATCTCACTAGAAAGGACATAAACAGACTCAAAGTAAGAGAATGGGAAACAAATTTTCAGGCGAATGCAACACAAAAGAAAGGAGGAGTCGCGATCCTAATTTCAGACAAAATACCATTTAAGATATCAAAAATTAAATAAGATACAGAGGGCCACTACATAATGATAAAAGGTTCACTCCATCAACAAGAAATATCTATCCTAAACATATATGCACCCAACAGAGGTGCACCAACATTCATAAAGCAACTTCTAGGAAAACTAAAGAAAGACATTGACTCTAAAACCATCATAACTGGGGACTTTAATATCCCACTCACAACCCTGGACAGATCATCAGGACAAAAAATAAGCAAGGAGATTCGAAACCTCAATGAGACTCTGGACCAAATGGACTTAATTGATACCTACAGAACACTCCATCCAAAGACCACAGAATACACATTCTACTCATCACCTCATGGAACATATTCTAAGATCGACCACATAATTGGACACAAATCAAATTTAAAAGCAAATTTAAAAGGACTGAAATTCTACCATGCACCTTCTCGGACCACAGTGGAATAAAAATAAACATTGACACCAACAAAGTCCCCCAAAACCCACAAAGACATGGACACTAAGCAGCATGATGCTAAACAACTCCTGGGTCAATGATGAAATCAAAACAGAGATGAAAAGATACCTGGAAACAAATGAAAATGAAGAAACCTCTTACCAAAATCTCTGGACGACTAAAAGCTGTAATAAGAGGGGAATTTATATCCCTACAAACAAACATGAGGAAAATGAAAGGAACAGAAATTGACAACATAACAAGCCACCTAAAGAAGCTGGAAAAGCAAGACCACAAAAACCCTAATTTCAGCAGAAGAATGCAGATCACCAAAATAAAAGCCCAAATCCAGGACATAGAAGACAAAAAGATAATAGAAAAAAATCAATGAAACAAAAAGCTGGTTCTTCAAAAGAATAAACAAAATCGATGGTCCCTTAGCTATACTGACCAAGAAAAAACGAGAAAAAAACCAAATAAGCACAATCAGAAACACAAAAGATGAAGTCACATCTGACCCTGAAGAAATACAAAAGATCATTAGAGACTACTACATACACTTGTATGGAAACAAACTTGAAAACCTTAAGGAAATGGAGGACGTTCTGACATCACACAACCAACCTAAGTTGGAACCAGAAGAAATTGAGACCCTAAATAAACCAATAACAATCTAGGAAATCGACTACATAATAAGAAAACTTCCTCCAAAAAAAAGCCCTGGACCAGATGGCTTTCCAGCAGAATTCTACAAGACATTTAAGGAGGAGCTAATACCAATCCTACTGAAGGTATTCCAGGCGATTGAAAAAGATGAAACACTCCCCAAATCATTTTACGAAGCCAACATCACATTGATACCCAAGCCAGTTAAAGATACTGCAAAGAAAGAGAACTACAGGCCAATATCTTTGATGAACACAGATGCTAAAATTCTCAACAAGATCCTAGCAAACCGGATTCAGCAATACATCTCAAAAATCATCCATCATGACCAAGTAGGCTTCATTCCTGGGATGCAAGGCTGGTTCAACATTCGTAAAACCATAAATATAATTAAATACATCAACAGATGTCAAAACAAAAACCACATGATTATATCATTAGATGCAGAAAAAGCTTTTCATAAAATTCAGCACCCCTTCTTGATGAAAACCCTTGAGCATCTAGGCATACGGGAACATACCTCAAAATAGTAAAAGCCATCTATGAGAAACCCACAGCCAGCATACTCCTAAATGGACAAAAATTTGAACCATTTCCCCTGAAAACTTGAAGAAGACAAGGATGCCCACTCTCACCCTTCCTGTTCAACATAGTATTGGATGTCCTGGCTCGAGCAATCAGAGAAGAGAAGGCAATCAGGGGTACCCAAATAGGAAAAGAGGAAGTCAAGTTATCTCTCTTTCCAGACGACATGATTGTATACCTTGAAAACCCGAGAGAATCTGTCAAAAACCTCCTTACACTGATAAAGACCTTTGGCAAAGTCTCAGAATACAAAAGAAATGTACAAAAGACAATCGCATTTCTCTACACCAATAATAAACAAACAGAAACCCAAATAAAAAACACAATTCGATTCACAATAGCCACAAAAAAATTGAAATACCTTGGCATCTTCCTAACCAGAGACGTGAAAGACCTTTACAAGGAAAAGTACAAAACACTGCTCAAAGAAATCAAAGTTGACACAAACAAATGGAAAAATATCCCATGCTCATGGATCGGAAGAATCAACATTGTGAAGATATCCATCTTACCTAAGGCAATCTACAAATTCAATGCAATATCCATCAAATTACCAGCAACATTCTTCTCAGACCTAGAAAAAACAATCCAGGAATTCATATGGAAACACAAACGTCCAAGAATAGCCAGAACAATCCCCAACAAAAAAAAAACAAAGCAGGTGGTATCACACTACCAGACTTCAAACTTTACTATACGGCTACAATCATCAAAACAGCTTGGTATTGGTATAGGAACAGGCATATAGAACAATGGAATAGAATTGAGATTACAGAAGCAAAACCACAATTTCTCAACCAACTCATATTTGACAAAGCCCCCACCACCTACCACTGGGGAGAGGAGAACCTATTCAGTAAATGTTGCTGGGAAAATTGGCTGACCACATGCAGAAGATTGAAACAGGACCCCTATCTATCCCCATGCACAAAGGTTAATTCCAAATGGATCAGAGACCTAAATGTAAAACCTCAAACCATAAGAACCTTAGAAAATGAAGGAAAAACCCTCATGGAAATCGGAACTGGCATCCAATTCCTGAACAAATCCCCAAACCCACAGCTCATAAGAGAGAAAATAGATAAGTGGGACCGTATTAAACTGACAAGCTTCTGCAAAGCCAAAGAAACCATCAAGAGAGCAGGGAGACAGCCTACAGACTGGGAAAAAGTATTTGCCAACTCCATGTCCGACAAAGGCTTAACATCCTGGATCTACAAGGAACTCAAACGTGCTGAAAAGAAAAAAACAAACAACCCCATTATAAAATGGGCAAAAGATATGAACAGACACTTCACAAAGGAAGACATCCGAGCAGCCAACAAACACATGAAGAAATGTTTAACCTCACTAATCATCAGGGAGATGCAAATCAAAACCACACTGAGATACCACCTAACCCCAGTCAGAATGGCAATCATCAGCAACTCAAATAATAGCAGCTGCTGGAGAGGGTGTGGTAAAAAGGGAACACTTCTACAGTGTTGGTGGGAGTGTAAACTCGTGCAACCTCTGGAAAGCAGTGTGGCAATTCTTAAAAGCTCTAAATACCAACCTCCCATATGAACCCGCAATCCCCCTACTGGGAATATATCCTGAAGAACACAAATCACTCAATAAAAAAGATACCTGCACACGCATTTTTATTGCAGCATTGTTCACAATAGCAAGAACCTGGAAACAGCCATGTTGCCCATCAAAAGAGGACTGCGTTAAAAAATGTGGTACATATACACGATGGAATACTACACAGCCATAAAAAAGAACAAAATCATGAATTTCGCAGCAACCTGGATGGAACTAGAGTCTATAATACTGAGTGACCTATCACAGAAACAAAGATTCGAGTATCACATGTTCTCACTCATATAATGGACCTTAAACATTCAATGCAGTACTATACGAAAATGACTGACTGTACGGAAAACTATGGTGGGGGG
>NW_007233317.1:0-14617 GCF_000164805.1 Carlito syrichta | reverse complement strand
TATACAGAGAGCAGAAACAAATAATATTTACCTATATGTTTAAGGAGACAAGAATCACTTTCTTTCTGAAAGGATTATTTATTGCAGCCTCAACTGCTCCTGTAATATATTGAATGCTTGACATTGTTATAGAAAATAAATTGGATTCGATCTGAGAAAATTCAAACCTGACAGTTCCATAAATCAGTATTTTTATGGGGGAAAAATCCCAAATAAAATGAAATGTATTTGTTTGCTTTCTCAAATCAGATGTTATTTCTACTTTGTTTTTCTTTCTAAAAGACTGTATTGTAAGTTGACTTCAAACTACCCAGGAAAGTTGAGCTGTGGAGGATATCGTTTTACAAAATTATGATCAGAAAATAAGTTTTTAAAGTTTTTTCATCTGTTCATAAAACAAAAATAGTGAAGATTTTTGTTGCTGTTCTAAGGGGAAAAATATTTTTTAAAATGTCAAATTAGCCGGGCTCGGTGGCTCAGCCTGTAATCCCGTGCCTTTGGGAGGCTGAGGTGAGTGGATTGCCTGAGCCCGCGGGTCCGAGACCCGCCTGGGCAGCGAGACCTCATCTCTACAATAAATCAAAAAATCAGCCGGGCGTCGTGGCGCATGCCTGTAATTCCGGCTACTTGGAAGGTTGAGGTGGAAGGATCACCGGAGTCCAGTAGGTCGAGGCTGCGGTGGCCGGGAGTGGCCACTGCACTCCAGTCTGGGCGACAGAGTGAGATTCCAACTCAAAAAAAAAAAAGTCAAGTATTTAGTGAAAACTTTAAAAAAATTTTTTTTAGATTTTAGTGGTCCATGTGCTAATTTGTTACATAGGTGTAACAAACAATCATGTGTGATGGTGCTGTTTTAATTAGTCATGTACTGCATCTATTTAGCCTGCCTTTCAGGTGGTGAGCATGGATTCCAATGTGTGATTTTTTTCAACAAGTATCAATTGACAATATATTACTAAAATAATTAACTTTGACAGTCTTTTCCACCATTGCAGTTGAGAACGTCAAGATTGGATCAAATGATGTTTAGTGTCAAGATAGATTTTAAAATTTAAAATTATATTTCAATCATTACATTTTCCTTGAAGTTTTATGTAGGTAAATACATAAAAATTGCAGTGAATCATTTTTGACATTACGTATTTCATTCAACTCCAGCATGGCTTGAACATTCTGGTCTCTTTATATCACTGCTCAATCCATGGTCAAGGATTAACTCTATTAAGATAACCAGTTGTTTATGCTTTATTTTGCCCTTAATGAAAAACAGTGGTCCCATTAATATACACTGGTCTTCTTGCCTTTTAGTGTCTTTGCACCTTACACATCCCTCAAGAGAAACTTGAATTACTAGTTCCCCATATAATTACTGTACACAATCTTAACCAACAGCTTTCTCTTTTATAAACTGCATAAATTTGTATGTCTTTAATCCATATCTTCTGTATTGCCTTAAGTTAGTTATATTAAATTGAAAGACTATTTTCACCTTTGCATAAATGTCATATATAGACCTATTGTGATCAAGATAGTGAACATATATGTCACACCCAGACTTTTCTTTGTTTCCTTTATGATCTCTTTCCTTATCCTTAGACCATATTCAGGAAGAGATAGTTTTTTAATTAGTTGAGTAGGCTGATCTGTAACTTTTCACATATTTTAATCTTAGCTTAATCTTTACTGCATCTGGTATATATGACTGACTGACCATAAAGAAGATCTGTTGTTTAATTTTTTTCTATACATTCCAAGAGCCTCTAACTGTACTTGACCCAAATTTCTCTTTTTGTCCAGTTAATATGATATAAGGATTAAGCTCTAGAGCTCTGTAGACAACAATGTCTCAGTCTAAATGTGAGCTTGGTCACTTTCAGGCTGTGGGTTCCTGTGCAAGTTCCTAAGCTCATCCACACTTTAGCATCACCATCTGCAAACTTGTTAAAGAAATAGTACTATACTGGTGAGGATGTGGAGAAAAAGGTATGCTTCTGTACTGCTGGTGGGAATGCAAACTAGTGCAACCTCTTTGGAAGACATTGTGGTGATTTCTGAAAGAATTAGAAATTGACCTTCCATATGACCAAGCAATGCCCCTATTGGGAATATGCCCAGAAGAATTCAAGTCATTCTACCAAAAAAATACCTGCACATGCATGTTTGTTGCAGCTCTATTCACAATAGCAAAAACATGGAACCAACCATGTTGCCAATCCAAGCTGTACTGGATAAAGAAAAATATGGTACATATACACAATGAAATATTATACAGTCATAAAGAAGGACAAACATGTGGACTTCACAGCAACTTGGATGGATTTAGAGTCTATCATACCAGAAACAAAGTATCATATGTTCTCACTCATAAGTGGTCCTTGAACACTTATCAAGGACTGGAGGTAGTGGAAAACCACCAGAGGAGGTGGGGTTGGATTGGCAGTTGGGGGAAACTGCTAGGTGAAGGAGGAGCACACCTCATCCACAAGAGCACCTGCATAATGAACATTTATATACCTAACCCTGAATTGTACCCTGCATCTTTAAAATAAAATTAAAAAGGAGAAAGAAATAGTACTCTTGGGAGTATTAACATAGTGCCTACAAAGAAGTTTGTTCAATGTAACAAAATGAAATTTATCATGTTCAATACTATTAAGACCTGATAAAATTTGATTGCATTCAAAATTAAAAAGATGATTATAACTATTTTTAAGTTAATCTGAATAATATGATTTAGTGAAAATTAGAATGAATAAATCACTCTCAAGAAATCTTAAGACTAATAGCTATAAACTTGCAGTAATATCACGTATCTTAAGGTAACATATCCAGACAATAGATAAATTTTTTTTTAGTTGGAATCTTTCTTTATTGCCCAGACTGGGGTGCAGTGGCATGCTCATGGCCACCCTATCATCAACCTACTGAATTCAGACGATCCTTCTGCTTCAGTCTTCCAAGTAACTGGAACTATAGGCACGTGCTGCCATGCCCTGCTAATTTTTTTTAAAATTTATTGTAGAGATGAGGTCTCTCACCAAGTTGCCCAGGTCTGTTCTTGAACTCCTGGGCTCAGGCAGTCCCTTCACCTTGACCTCTCAAAGTAATGGGATTACAAGCTTGAGCCACTGTGTCCAGCCTACAGAGGAATTTTTAAAAATTTATTAAACAGATATGTCTTCAGAGTTTACATTCTCAGACCCCTTTTATAGTAAGGCCTCTATATACAAACCTTCAAGTTGCAAACTTTCAAATGTCCAGTCATGGAAGTTAGTCTGGCATAAATTGCCACATGCATGCATCTTCTACAAGTGATTGTGCTTTTGTGTGCTTTACTATACAGTACATATAGAGTACAGTAGTAAAGTATATTTATTTCAAACTCAGAAATTCTGGAAGCAAGTGTAAAAGCAGCAATGGGCTGTTGGCGGGGTACCTAGGCTAACTTTATTGGACTTACAAATTGAACTTTCAAACATATTCTTTGAAGGAAACTCTTTTGTATGTAGGGGGCTTACTGTATTTTCTGTTTAATTGCATATTGTATGTGTAATAATGCAATTGCTAGGAATGTTATAGATATTATTTGATGCTATTCACCTTTGCTAAAATCTTGTCACTGTTATTTTTGATCTTAAGTATTATTTGCTGAATGCTTACCAAATATCTATCAATTTTCTAAGTTTTCTGTATGCTCGCTCATAAAATCAGCAGTATTAAAAGGTGAAAATTATTGTCTCTATCTTAGCAAGAGGAGTGCTGAGGTTCATAAATTGTAAGAAATCTGTTTAATAGCCTAGTGACTGACAGGTTTGGAGTCCGGGATCGCTGACTTCAAAGTTTTCTAACATGGGTACATGCCAAAAATATTCAGAAATAGGGACAGGGAAGAATTAAGTCTGCATTTTGCCATTATTTCATTTAATGCTCCATTCTTTGCTAACTCTTTAAATTTGCATCTATGAAGGAGTATTTTGGAGAGATATATCTGAATATTAACAGATATATGTCAGCATATGGACAAACTGTACCATATCCATTGTTTCTCTTCTGTTGTAAAATCAGAATACCTGTCAAATGTAAAAAAAAGAGGATCAATGTGGAAATGTTTAGGTCTATGAGAAAAACTTAAGCTTTTTATTTATTTATTTATTTTTCAGAAAGTTGAGCTAGAACTTTTTTCTCTTCCACGTATTATTTTCTGGAATTTATTTTTTCTATAATTTCAAATGAAAAAAATTAATATTGACATGAAGTCAGTTTTTTTTTCAAAAATTTTTTCAACTAGAGTGAAGGTAATTGTGAATTTATGAAAATCAAAACTGAAAGAGAAAAACAGTTCAATTTTCATAGATGCCCAGTCCTGCTGAGACTCCAAAATGGATTTCAAGTCAGTTCAAAATTATGTCATGTTAAGAAAAAAATATTTGCACACTTTGGCACAATTTTAAACTATAAAATTATTTGCTACACTCCCTATATCTTCCCAAATAAAACTCAAATATAATAGTTGTGAAATTTCAAAAGCATTATTCTCAATTAATAGTTTAATTATGTCAGTATAGTTTAAGCTAATAAAATATACACCTTAATGTCACAAATCTGAAAATAGTACTTCCTTTTACTAAAAAAAATGTCTATCAAAATCAATGTGCTTATATCTATTTTGTCTTTTAAGGCAGGGCAGAACACCTATGAATTCCCATAGTACAAACTCAAACACAAAGTGAACAAAGAAATTTCTTTTCTCTTTAGGCATAACAAAATGTTATTTTTATTTTTAATGTTAGTCTAAGAATGCCATGATTCCTGGGAAACTGCCTGCAAACTCTCAGTTCATCAATCATTAGGGTCTGTGACCATCAGCCACAGATAGTCAACAGGTCTGCAGTTTCATGTGGAATAAAGATTAATTGATGGAGGCCATGACAAACCAGGGCTCAGCATGGGAAACAAATGAAGACACCCCCCTGAAAGGTAAAGCCCCAGAGGGGATCCGTGTGTGTGGCAAGGCCCCACGGAAAGTCTTGAGGAAAGTTCTGCATAGCTGCCCTGTGATTCATGGTCGCCTGGTTATTCCCATTATATTGTTATACTCCTGCCTTACAGGAATAATATGTTTCAATCTCCCTCAGAAAAGAATAAGGTAACCAGAATTGGAGGGTACAGTGTCTACAATGCCAGTAATAAAGCAGTCAATGTTTCAACATTGGCTATACCTCAGAATATGTAAATAAGAATAGGAGAGGTCATGATGACCCAATCCTCAACAAAATCAATTACTATAACATCCACTGCAACAAAATGTACCTTTAACTGTATGGCAAATAAAACACTTAGAGATTTTCTATTAAAATTGTAGCATAAGAAATTAACAGAAACTGAGGTAAAAACTATTACAGATAACATAGGTATAGTTAAACATCAGATTAGTCATAAGACCAGAACTTCAAAAAATAAAGCCCCTAAGCCCTTACCTACTATTAGAGCAGGACAACATGTGGGATATAATATTAGTAATAGAGTTTGGTGGGCCCCTAGGGGTAAAAACAACATACAAGATTTATTGTGGCTAGATCCTCCTTTACCTTACACCAGAGCTTATGATAAAGACATGATTAGGTAGGCTTGGGTAGATGACTGATGTGTTAAATAAAACTCTCTGTCTTTCTGGGTAAAAATTAAATGTAGTAGCCCACCATAGTGTTTAATTCTAAAGACACAAAAATTAAAAATCTGCTAGAAAATAAAATAATGATATAAAAAAATTAAATGTAGCTATTATACAATAAAAGATTGTAAAAATAGATATAACTAGCTAAGCTTAATATAATTAATAATAATGATTTTTTGCTATTGCTTCATTATAAAAATAAATTAAAAATATTTAAAATAGATAAAATAAACGTTGTGTAAATCCTCATATTATTGCTTTAATAACTGATTGTCCTTTTTTACTTTTTATTTTTCTTATAAAAAATTATGTATTTTCATAAAATAAGATGTTAAGTTTATAAGGTAAATAGTCCAACAGGTGGTGGTAGTGATAACCACAAAAAACCGGTTTTGGGTTTATGGACAAGTTATATTAGTCATTAACTTTATAATAAATCTTGTAAGACATAAAAACATACAACATATGTGATAAAATAATAAAATCATCTTGTGATTATATAACCACAAAATGATTAATTTATAATTTACTATAAATAAACACAACCTGGTATGTTTGATTGCCAGAGTGCCTAAAAAAAACTGGTCATGACTCTTCCTTCCCTTGCTTCATCACGCCTCCTTCTTGGGTCCCCGTGAACCCCCCAGAGCTGGCCTCTGGCATCTGGTGCCCGAACAGGGACCTGAAAAAGATTAACTCCCCCTGATAGGTGGTGTGATTGAGGACTTCACCCATAGGGTTCTACAGACCCCCTGCGAGTGAGTACAGGTAGAGAGAGGGTAAACAACAAGAACTGTTTAAAAAGTTAACACCTCTGTCATTATGGGAAATTCAGGGTCTAAAGACAGACATATCTATGCATCTATTATTAAAAAAACAAAAAAAAGACATAAAGATAAGTAAAAAAACACTAATAAAATTTTTACAGTTCATCCAAACAGTAAGCTCTTGGTTCCCTGATAAAACAAAACAAAACAAAAACAAAAAACAAAAAACGCTTGATCTGGATACCTGGGATCAGGTAGGTAAAATATAAAGACATGGTATCAAAGGAATAGGGGCAAAGACATGCCTGCTAATGCTGATTCTATATAAAATGTTTTAAGACAAACATTAGAGACTGAACCTACTTATAGTGCTATATCCTCTGCTCCTCCACATAAAAAAAAAACCCTTTGTTACCCTCTTCCAGGACATCTTCTAAGATATTTCCCCTTACAACTACAAAAGAGTCTTCTAGTGATCTAGATAGTAGTGATGATGAAGGAGGAGGAACTAAAGATCAATTGCCACCTGACGATAAAGCAAAATTAGAGGAGAAAACAGCACAATACCATAACCCTGATTGGTCGCTAGGGGCCAAAAACACTATGCTCTCCTCCTCGGTTAAAAACTTTAAAGTAAAAAGCCTCAGGTTTATACAGTTAGATTTCAAGGAGCTATGCAGCAAGCACATGAACAGGGAGAGCTTTTACACTGTTTTTCAATTTCATATAAATAGGATGATCCATCTTGGGAAGCGTTGCCTTACAAGATTTAAAAAAACTAAAAAGTACTGTTCATAATTATGGCCCAACCTCTCCTTACACTATGACTTTAGTGGAAAAATTGACTAGTTGATAAATGACTCCTTACGATTGGTTTCAGGTAGCCAAAGCTTGTTTGCCAGCAGGTAGCTTTTTTCTATGAAAAATGAAATATAAAAAATTAAAAAAAAAAAGACAAAGACATGATACGGTCACCAAAGATATGTTAATGGAAAAGACACTCATATGGGAGTTGCAAAACAATTGACATTATCAAAAAAAGTTTTACAGGATGTCTCAACAATGACTTTAGGAGCATGAAAAGGTTGCCCCCTCCTAATCAAAAGGTCCCAGGTCTGGTTAATGCTAAACAAAAGTCTGACAAACCCTATGAAGACTTTGTGGCCAGACTGGTTGAGATAGTTAAAAAAATGGTGTTAGGTAAAGAGGCTGCAGGATTAATCATTAAACAGCTAGCCTTTAAAAATGCGTCTCCCACTTGTCAGGCATTAATCAGATCTATTAAAAAATCAGGGGATGTTTCTGATTTCATAAAAGCGTGTGTGGAGGTTACTCCCCCATACATGCAGGGTGTTGCCATAACAACAGCCCTTCAAGCCCAGACTCCTGCTTCTCCGCTCTAAAAATGCCTAGAGCACTTAAAACAGATAATACACCAACATATACTTCTAAATTTTAAGACTTTTGTAAAACTTTTAACATATCTCATTGTACAAAAATTCCTTATAATCCTCAAGATCAGACAATTATAAAACATGCTAATCAATATCTAAAAACATACATTCAAAAACTATAAGACAGAGATTATAAGTACTCATCTCCTCATCATATTCTTAACCATGTGCTCTTTATAATTAATCACCTAAATATGGACAGTTCTAATCAATCAGCATTTTTCAGGCATTATTCCTTTAACAGTTCTCCATGCCATCTTGTTAAGTAAAAAGACCTTTTAAGTAACCAATGGCGTGGACCAGATGTCCTTTTGACTTCCAGAGGAGAGATCGCCTGTGTGTTTCCATAGGATGCTGACTCACCTATTTGGATTCTGGGTCGTCTGATTCATCCCTATGGCGAACTCTCAGCCAAGAACAATGGAACTGCTCCGATCGCGGAAAAAACGTCAACCTCCACTACCGCCAACGTATAATAGTTCATTTTTCTCGGTTTCATGTAAAAATTGTTATATTACTAATTAATAAATTTTTCTTTACCTCCAATTCATTTTTTGCTTTTAAGACAACCATCATATGTTTTACTTCCTGTTAATCTTTTCATGCCATGATATTTTGAACCAGAGATGTATGCTTTAAATTTGATATCTGATACTTTATTTAGACCAAAAAGATATATTACAGCTTTAATTTTAAAAATTACTGTTTTAATTGCTATAATTGGTTTTATAGCCACATCCACCATTGCTTTGGTTTAACAAATATATACTACTGATCATGTTAATAAATTGTTTAAGCCGGGCTTGGTGGCTCATCCTGTAATCCCGCGGTTTTGGGAGGCTGAGGTGAGTGGATTGCCTGAGTCCGTGGGTTCGAGACCAGCCTGGGCAGCGAGACGTCATCTCTACAATAAATCAAAAAATCAGCTGGGCATGGTAGCACATGCCTGTCATTCTGGCTACTTGGATGTGGAAGGATTGCCGGAGCCCAGCAGGTCGAGGCTGCGGTGGCAGGGAGCAGCCACTGCACTCCAGTCTGGGTGACAGAATAAGACTCCAACTCAAAAAAAAAAAAAAAAAAAAAAAGAAGAGGGAAATTCAATAGAAGTATAAGAATGGGTAAAAAAAAAATAAATTGTTTAAAAATATTAGCTTAGGATTATTTATCCAAAAATAAATAGATAAAGGTATTATGGATAGATTAAATGTTTTAAAAAGTATTTTAATATATATTGATAATCAGATTCAACATATTAAAATTCAATTATCAACTACATGTCATGCTCAATATAAATGGATTTGTATTACCCCTTTACCTTATAATGGTACAGACATTACTTGGTACCAGGTACAGTCATACTTAAATGACATCTGAAAATCCAATGGGACTGCTCTTAATATTCAACAATTACACAACCAGATGAAAACATTGTCCCAAGCCCATCTGAAATGTGTCTCAGCTAGAGAGGTTACAAAACACTTTTTATCCTCAGTTTCTTCATTCATTTCTTCTCATTCTTTATGGTCCTTGATATACAATTTCATTGCCATCAAAATAATTGTACTATTTTTATTTCTGTTTCTTCCAGTCATCATCAGACGTCTAGGCTCTTCTATCAAATGTGCCCCCCCCAAATTCATCTTTTAAATTTAAAAAATAAAAAAGGGGAAGATGGCAGAGGCCACGACAATCTGGGGCTCAACATAAAAACCAAATAAAGACACCCCCCCAAAAGACAAAGCCCCAGAGGGGATCCATGTGCATGACAAGGCCCCACAAAAAGTCTTGAGAAAAGTTCTACATAGCTGCCCTGTGACTTATGATTGCCTGGTTATTCCCATTATATTGTTAGACTCCTGCCTTACAAAAATAATATGTTTCAATCTCCCTAAAAAAAAAATAATGTAACCAGAATTGGAGAGTACAGTGTCTACAATGCCTGTAACAAAACAGTCAATGTTTCAACATTGGCTGTGCCCCAAAAAATGTAAATAAGAATAAGAGAGGTCATGATGACCCAATCGTTAATAAAATCAATTACTATAACATCCACTACAACAAAATGTACCTTTAACTATATGGCAAATAAAACACTTAGAGATTTTCTATTAAAGTTGTGGCATAACAAATCAACAAAAAACGAGGTAAAAACTGTTACAGATAACATAGATATAGTTAAACATCAGATTAGTCAAA
The DNA here is from genome assembly GCF_000164805.1 of Carlito syrichta. Lineage (NCBI taxonomy): Eukaryota > Metazoa > Chordata > Mammalia > Primates > Tarsiidae > Carlito > Carlito syrichta. The sequence continues at coordinate 4,526 of NW_007233317.1, read as the reverse complement.
AGACCAAAACTCCAAAAAATAAAGCCCCTAAGCTCTTACCTACTATTAGAGCAGGACAACATGTGGGATATAATATTAATAATGAGTTTGGTGGGCCCCTAGAGATAAAAACAACATACAAGATTTATTGTGGCTAGAGCCTCCTTTACCTTACACCAGAACTTATGATAAAGACATGGTTATATGGGCTTGGGTAGATGACAGATGTGTTAAATAAAACTCTCTGTCTTTCTGGATAAAAATTCAACATAATAGCCCACTGTAGTGTTTCATTCTAAAGACACAAAAAATAAAAGTCTCCTACAAAATAAACTAATGATATAAAAAAATTAAATGTAGCTATTATACAATAAAAGATTGTAAAAATAGATGTAACTAGCTAAGCTTAATATAATTAATAACAATGATTTTTTGCTATTGTTAATTATAAAAATAAATTAAAAATATTTAAAATAGATAAAATAAACCTTGTGTCAATCCACATATTATTGCTTTAATAACTGATTGTCCTTTTTTACTTTTTATTTTCCTTATAAAAAATTATATATTTTCATAAAATAAGATGTTAAGTTTATAAGGTAAATAGTCCAACAGGTGGTGATAGTGATAACCACAAAAAACCAGTTTTGGGTTTATGGACAAGTTATATTAGTCATTAAGTTTATAATAAATCTTGTAAGACATAAAAACACAATGTCTGTGATAAAATAATAAAATCATCTTGTGATTATATAACCACAAAATGATTAATTTATAATTTACTATAAATAAACACAACCTGGTATGTTTGCCAAAGTGCCTAAAAAAAAAACTCTGGTCATGACTCTTCCTTCCCTCGCCTCATCACATCTCCTTCTCAGGTCCCTGTAAACCCCCTGGAGCTGGCCTCTGACAGGTAATATTGAATCCTTAGGTAAAGTGAACATTTTCTTGATCTTTGGAAGCCATGTGGAAACTAATAAAGTTACAGCATAAATTTTTTTTAATCAATATTTTTTCTTATGATGTTGTGGGGTACAGTTAAGGGTTAGGTATACAAATACTTTTCATTCAGGCACCCTGTTGTTAAGAGGCGTTTCCCCATCCCCAGACAGACATTTGCTACCATTAATCCCATCTCCCTCCCCCCCATAGTTTCCCACTACTGTCAGTCATTTTCTTATAGTATTACATTGAATGTTCAAGGTCATTATGTGAGTGAGAACATGTGATACTCGGATCTTTGTTTCTGTGAGAGGTCACTCAGTATTATAGACTCTAGTTCCATTCAGGTTGCTGCGAAATTCATGATTTTGTTCTTTTTTATGGCTGCATAGTATTCCATCGTGTATATGTACCACATTTTTTTAATCCAGTCCTCTATTGATGGGCAGCATGGTTGTTTCCAGGTTCTTGCTATTGTGAACAATGCTACGATAAACATACGTGTACAGGTATCTTTTTTATAGAGTGATTTGAGTTCTTTGGGATATATTCCCAGTAGGATGATTGCGGAGTCATATGGGAGGTTTATATTTAGAGCTTTTAGGAATTGCCACACTGCTTTCCACAGAGGTTGCACTAGTTTACACTTCCACCAACAGTGTAGAGGTGTTCCCTTTTCGCCACACCCTCTCCAGCAGCTGTTATTTTTTGAGTTGTTGATAAATTGCCATTCTGACTGGAGTTAGGTGGTATCTCAATGTGGTTTTGATTTTCATCTCCCTGATAATTAGTGAAGTTGAACATTTCTTCATGTGTCTGTTGGCTGCTCGGATGTCTTCCTTTGTGAAGTATTTGTTCATATCTTTTGCCTATTTTATAATCAGGTTGTTTGTTTTTTTCTTTTCAGCACATTTGAGTTCCTTGTAGATCTGAGATGTTAAGCCTTTGTCAGATCTGGTGTTGGCAAATATTTTTCCCAGTCTGTAGGCTGTCTCCCTGCTCTCTTGATGGTTTCTTTGGCTTTGTAGAAGCTTGTCAGTTTAATAAGGTCCCACTTGTTTATCTTCTCTCTTATGACCTTTGGGTTTTATTCAGGAATTGGATACCAGTTCTGATTTCCATGAGGATATGTCCTTCATTTTCTAAGGTTCTTACGGTTTGAGGTTTTACATTTAGGTCTCTGATCCATTTGGAGTTAACCTTTGTGCATGGGGATAGATAGGGGTCCTGTTTCAATCTTCTGCATGTGGTCAGTCAGTTTATCCAGCACCATTTACTGAATAGGTTCTCTACTCCCCAGTGGTAGGTGGTGGAGGCTTTGTCGAAGATGAGTTGGTTGAGAAATTGAGGTTTCCCTTCTGGAATCTCAATTCTATTCCATTGATCTATATGCCTGTTCCTATACAAATACCAAGCTGTTTTGATGATTGTAGCTTTAGAGTAAAGTTTGAAGTCTGATAATGTGATACCACCTGCTTTGTTTTTTTGTTGAGGATTGTTCTGGCTATTCTTGGATGTTTATGTTTCCATATGAATTCCTGTGTTGTTTTTTCTAGGTCTGAGAAGAATGTTGCTGGTAATTTAATGGGTATTGCAGTGAATTTGTAGATTGCCTTAGGTAAGATGGACATCTTCACAATGTTGATTCTTCCAATCCATGAGCATGGGATATTTTTCCACTTGTTTGTGTCATCTTTGATTTCTTTGAGCAGTGTTTTGTAATTTTCACTGTAAAAGTCTTTCACGTCTCTGGTTAGGAAGATGCCAAGGTATTTCATTTTTTTTGTGGCTATTGTGAATGGAATTGTGTTTTTTATTTGGATTTCTGTTTGTTTATTATTGGTGTAAAGAAATGCCATTGTCTTTTGAACATTTATTTTGTGTCCTGAGACTTTGCCAAGGGCTTTATCAGTGTAAAGAGATTTTGACAGATTCTCTTGGGTTTTCAAGATACACAATCATATCATCTGCAAAGAGAGATAACTTGACTTCTTCTTTTCCTATTTGAATACCCCTGATTGCCTTCTCTTCTCTGATTGCTTGAGCCAGGACTTCCAATACTATGTTGAACAGGAGGGGTGAGAGTGGGCATCCTTGTCTTATTCCAGTTTTCAGGGGAAATGGTTCCAATTTTTGTCCGTTTAGCAGTGTGCTGGCTGTGGGTTTCTCATTGATAGCTTTTTACTATTTTGAGGTATGTTCCCCATATGCGTAGATGTTCGAGGGTTTTTATCAAGAAGTGGTGCTGGATTTTATCAAATGCTTTTTCTGCATCTAATGATATAATCATGTGGTTTTTGTTTTGACTTCTGTTTATGTATTTAATTACATTTATGGTTTTACGAATGTTGCACTAGCCTTGCATCCCAGGAATGAAGCCTACTTGGTCATGATGGATGATTTTTGAGATGTATTGTTGAATCCAGTTTGCTAGGATCTTGTTGAGAATTTTAGCATTAATGTTCATCAAAAATATTGGCCTATAGTTCTCTTTCTTTGTTGGATTTTTACCTGGCTTGGGTATCAATGTGATGTTGGCTTCGTAAAATGATTTGGGGAGAGTTCCATCTTTTTCAATTGCCTGGAATACCTTCAGTAGGATTGGTATCAGCTCCTCCTTAAATGTCTTTTCTGCTGGAAAGCCATCTGAACAAGGGCTTTCTTTGGTAGGTAGTTTTCTTATTACGTAGTTGATTTCCTTGTTTGTTATTGGTCTATTTAGGGTCTCAATTTCTTCTTGTTCCAACCTAGGTAGGTTGTGTGATGTCAGAAAGTCCTCCATTTCCTTAAGGTTTTCAAGGTTGTTTCCATACAAGTGTACATAGTAGTCTCTAATGATCCTTTGTATTTCTTCAGGGTCAGATGTGACTTAATCTTTTGTGTTTCTGATTGTGCTTATTTGATTTTTTCTTGTTTTTTCTTGGTCAGTCTAGCTAGGGTATCATCGATCTTGTTTATCCTTTCGAAGAACCAGCCTTATGTTTTATTGATTTTTTGTATTCTTTTTGTCTGCTATATCCTGGATTTGGGCTTTTATTTTGGTGATCTGGATTCTTCTGCTGAAATTAGGGTTTTTGTGGTCTTGCTTTTCCAGCTTCCTTAGGTGGCTTGTTAGGCTGTTAATTTGTGTTCCTTCAATTTGCTTCATGTGTGTTTGTGGGGATATAAATTCCCCTCTTACTACAGCTTTTAACGTGTCCCAGAGATTTTGATAAGATGTTTCTTCATTTTCACTTGTTTTCAGGTATCTTTTGATCCTTGTTTTGATTTCATCATTAACCCAGGAGTTGTTTGGCATCATGCTGTTTAGTGCCCATGTCTTTGTGGGTTTGGAGTAGACCTTTTTGGTTTCAATGTTTATTTTTATTCCACTGTGGTCCAAGAAGGCACTTGGTAGAATTTTGGTCCTTTTAAATTTGCTTATGCTTGATTTATGGCCAATTATGTGGTTGATCTTAGAATATGTTCCACAGCATAAATTTTTTTTAGTTGAATCCAACATTAGGCTAAATGGAAAAAAAAGTTGAGAGACCTAGTGAATAAAAACTGAGTATATCATATAAAATACATTAACATATATATACACAGACCCATATATAAAC
>NW_007233316.1:0-13820 GCF_000164805.1 Carlito syrichta | reverse complement strand
AATCCCCTATCACATTGGCTCTAAACTTGGCCATGCAACTTTCTTTGACTGCTGAAATATTAGAAAATGTGATTCCAGCAGAAACTTGGTGACCTAGAGCTCATCCTTATTTTAGAACTTAGAATGCTTGTGCCATCATGTGAGGAAGCTCAATCTGGTCTCCTTGAGAATGAAAGGCCATATAGAGGGAGGGGCCCAGTTGTCTCCACTCTCCCAGTTAGCCCAGATCTAGGTGGCATCCAGCTAAATGCAGATATATATATAAGGGCGCCCAGGAGAAAATAACATGCAAACCATCAAATCAAATCACAGAACCACAAGCCATAATAAATTATTGTTTCTATAAGCTACAAACTTTTGGTATGGTTTTTAAACAACAATAACTAGTTAATAAAGACCTATTATGTCTGGCTTTATTTTTCTCATTATTCATCAAGGTCTTTAGAAGTGCTGAGAGCCCAGACCACCATACAATACCTGAATTAACATTCTCTGGATTAATGGCTCACTCATTCACCTACCAGCCATCTTTTGAGCACCTACTATATGTCTGTGCTAGGTCAAGCATTCTCTGGATTAATGGCTCATTCATTCATCTACCGAGCATCTTTTGAGCACTTGCTATATGTTTGTGCTAGGTCATTGAAATACAAAATATCTGAAATAAATATCTATTTATTTAAGGTTGAGAGAAGCTGGGAAAGACAAGCTACTAATAGCCATCACAGGTCTTGTGTCACTGTGTGAAATGTCCTCTTCCTCTTCACTTGGGTGACTCTTATTCATCTTTAATGACTAGGCAGAGGCACCCTTGCCTCTAGAATGCTCTCTGTCACTCAATCTGGACTAGTTTCTTTCCTTTTGACTCCTTCGGAAGTCTGTGTTCACCTCTATTGATGGAATTATCACTGCTTTAGGATTGTTGTGATTTTTTTCACTTGCACATCTCCCCTGCTGTCCTCAGAGATCCTTCATGACATTAGGTTTGGCTCACGACTCCATGTTCTTAGTACCTAGTAATTATTTACTACACAATTACTGAAAAAATAAATGCCATCGTACAGATAAGAAGAGTTATGATGGGAGCACTGAGAAGGGTATAAGCACAACTTGAGGTGACTAGGACACACACTTCTAAGCAATGCCATATGAGCTGCATCTCAGATGAGGATAAGGATTTGACCAAACTGAGAAGAGAAGGAGGAGGAATTGGAGGCAAAGGGCTGAAGATGTGGGAACAAACAAGTAAATGGCCTTTTCAGAGAACAGCAAACTCTAAGTGTGGGCAAGAACAATGCTATGAAGGTAAAGGTGGGAATTGAATATGGTTGATGGTTTTGGTCTAGACTCTGAAAAACCATAAATGTCACATCAACGCCACTTTCTAAATATCCCCAGGACCAGGGCTGCCCCGCATCTTCCATCTATGACTGAACAAAGGTCTATGCAGAAAACATCCAATCTGAGACTGCCTCTTACTTGAATAAATGATGGGACTCTAGGTGGTCAGATCATTATAAGCATCCTTTTTCTCATTTTGTTTTTACTAGACATTCATTAACTGGTTATGAACCCCAAAGAATAGAGGTCATGTTGAGTGACAGGGACCCAGCAGCTGCTCATGGTCTCAAACATTTGCTGCAATCTACACTAAGTTGTGAATGTAATTATCCTTCTCAAAAATCACTTCTGATTGGCCCTGCCCAGTCGCTTGTGTATCCTTGAGTTCATCACAGTGGCCCAGGAGGATTGGTTGCTCTGATTGAACAGCCTGGTCATGAGCTCAGCCCAGAGACAGGGTGGACAGGGGAGAGGGCAAGGAATGGTGCAATGTAATCGATAGCTCTTCCAGAGCCACCTAGAACAAGGGAGGGGATTCCCAGCAAACCAGAAGAGGATGAGAAAGTGTGTTGAGAAGACAAAACTGAAAGTTGCACAGCCTGAAGACAAGCTCTATTCATCATAAGGGTATGATAGATAAAGGTCAGAGTGTCAAAGAGCATCACCTATTGGTCCCCTCAAGGATGAAAATACCCTAACTTACAACCTAAACCTGTCTGAGCTCTCCTTATTTTGAAAATGAATTCATTACTCTCCAAGCCAGGTGCCAGAAATGGCAAATATTTACATCAATTACCTTGTATTCCTTTTCATCATTTTGTAATCCTGTGGCAGCCTCCTCTCTATAAATTGGCTTCCAGCAAACTGGGAAAGCCAATTCAAACACTGACTTTTCTTTTCTTTTTTTTTTTTTCTGTTGCCCAGACTGGAGTGCAATGGCAGCTCCCGGCCATTGTAGACTCAACCTGCTGGGCTCTGGTTCCTTCCACCTCAGCCTTCCAAGTAGCTGGAACTACAGGCGTGTGCTACCATGCCCAGTTAATTTTTTGATTTTATTGTAAAGATGAGGTCTTGCCAATTTGCCTGGGCAAGTCTCGAACCGCAGGCTCAGGCAATCCACTCACCTCGGCCTCCCAAAGTGTGGGATTACAGGCTGAGCCACTGAGCCCGGCCAACTTTTCTTAATAATTTTATTTTTTATAGCAAAAAGTGATAAATTTTCAAGCTTAGCTTAAACATTAGTCTCTTGTGAGACTAGCACAAGGCTGAAAGTCATACCATAGTGATTCAACCCAAATCTTATCCCTTAAAGTGTTTCCCTTAAGGGGCTTTGCTGGAGATGCCGGAGCTGTGCCCGTCTCTGGATATCATTGTCCCCACTTCATCTTGAAAGAAACTAAGACTTAGAAAAATGGCTTGCTCACAGTCACAGCTGGCAACAATAACCCAGAAAATGGCTCCTCACCATGCATTAAATCCAACCCATTCATTCACAGAACACTCACAGTGTTCTAGATGTTGGAGACATAAAGGTCAGAAAGACAGAAAATGTCCAGCTTTTTATCATGGAACTGACACTCAAGTGGAGAAACATGGGAAATAAATAATCAAATACATAACCCACCGAAAAAGTCAAATGGTGATGAATGTGATGCCAATCACTCGAACAGGGTGGTAGATGAGGAGGTGTCTGGGTTTGGACTTTAGATAGACTGGTCAGAGAATAATAATGGTACACATAGGCTTTTGGTGCTCACCTATAAAATTGTCTGACAAAATAATATTTCAGGCAGAAGTCTAGATGGGGAGACCTGTCTTAACAACACACCGCATGGATTTAAAACAAAAACAAAAAAATACCTTGGTAAGAGCAGATAGGGTAGGGATTGGGATAAGTTAAAACCATTAATAGTCATAGCAATATCTATAACTTACTGGGCATCCTGCAACTTCCTTAAATGAGTTATCTCTCGTCCTCATGACAATCTTGCCAGTGTAGATGTTAAAACTCACTGTATCACTGTTAACCAGTGAGGAAACTGGGATCAACTGAGGCTTACTCACGTATCCCAGGAGCTGCAGAGAGAGGGCAGGTCATGGTTCCCTGACAGCCATGCTGAAGGGTTGTTTGGGATAAGCTTGGTTGCTTGCTTCCTCTCCCCAGCCTTTCCATGGCCTTCCTCCTCCACCCCAGCCACTGCACTGCCCCTTCTTTTTGGTCCCGGTACACGAATAAACCAGGCTCCCTGTGGTCAACAGAGTGTTTCTGTTGGAATGGAAACGACGTCAGCTGCCCACAGCCAACCCCATTCCCTCCAGTCCTCACTAGCCAGGTGCTCCCCGGCCTGAGGCCCCAACACGAGTGCTCCAACGAGCCTCAGCCACCAAGACAACAGGGTCAGGATCAGCGGTGTGTGTCACCCAAGGATGTCAGGCCCACACACTCTGCTCTCCCCAGGAAACTTTGAGGCGGGGATTATTTGCCCTTTTGCATAATTTAAAAATTGAGGCTAATGTCTGTGATTTGCCTGATATTTCTAATTGGTGAATAATGGAGTTTGGATTTGGGCCTAAGTGCTCTAAACCCTACTTGAATGTACATTTCACCATGCCACATCATGCCAAGAAAAACAAACAGATGTTCCCATTTAAGGCAAATTAGAATCGTCCTTTTTAGTTGTATCACAGACCTCCAAAAAGAGGCCAGTTTACCTGACACAAATGTTTCCCACCTCCAAGGTTGCAGTAATTACTCTGATGTCTGATATAAGAAAAAACTGCTGCCTCCCATGCTAGTCCAAGCCAAAGAACCTTTTTCTGGGTAAATGGCGCCCCCTAATGTTTTGCAGCACAGCTCTGACCCCACATCCAAATGAGACAGAGGGAAGAAGTTTCTAAGACAAGACAGTACTCCCTCCAGACTCACACTGCTTCTCACCTTGGAAGCATGTTGCAAAAGAGGGGAGAACAAACCTTTCTTAAAGACTGATTTACAAAGCCTCATCTGCATATGGATGATCTTTATTGGTGGGTGTGGGATGCTGGTGAAAGAATTCTTTTTTAAATATGGGATCAAGCTGGGCATGGTGGCTCACATCTGTAATCCCAGCTCTTTGGAAGGCCGAGGTGGGAAGATTAGCCAGGTGTGGTGGGACACACTTGTAATTCCAACTATTAGGAGGTTGATGCAGGAGGATTACTTGAGACCAGGAGTTGGAGGCAGTGATGAGCCATTATGATGCCATGGCACTCCAGCCTGGGCAACAGAGTGAGACCCTGACACATACACAAACATTAATTAATTGTTTTTTTTAAAAACTGTGGGCTCCTACTAATCATCTTGGGAAGTAAGAGAGGGCATGAGAAAGTGCCATGAAGATGGAACAGGACTCTAGAACTTAAGGAAGTGATGGTGAGTTGACAGTGGCAATGACAAAGAATATTGCTCTAGCAGAATTCCACCAGCAAGCTCTGTCCCTGCCTCTCTTCATCTTTCCATTAACTCAAAGACTATGAGAACACTCCATGTGTCACCAGCACTGGGGACACAGAGGTGACTGCCAGTGAAGTCTGGTGAAGCCAGGTGCACTGTCTCAGGGTGATGGGGGTAGCATGGGTGGGAAGCATGGGGCACTATGGGATTAAGGCAGGGCACCCAGCACAACAGAGAGAATCAGAGAGGGCTTCCTGGAGGATGTGATCACTCAGTGGAAGCCACAATAAAGAAAAGGGCTGGTTGAGTGAAGGGGAAAGAGGCCCAGCATCATGCGATGACACGGTGGGGGGGAACGTGAGTGTGGTTGGTGTGGACAGAACTCAAGGTGTTTTAAGGAGCAGGAAGGTGTAGTGAGATCCTAGATTCAAGGCACCAAGGACCTTACACTCCATGTTGAGGAATAAGGACTTTGTGCTGAAGGCAAGCTGCTCCCAAATTCCTGAATTTCTAGAGCCCCGGGAGCCCAGATAAAGAGGGGTTCCCTGGTCAAAACAGTCTGGGAAATGCTCACACTATCCAACTCTTTCAGAGAGCCCCAGGGCACGTTAACATAGTAAAGGTTCTGACACAGACCTGCACACTGACTTGTGACTGTACTCACAGCCCTTTGGGAGGCTGAGGTGGGAAGATCCCTTGAATCAGGAGTTCAAAGCTGCAGTGAACTGTGATTGCCTGAGAGACAGAGGAAGACCCTGTCTCTATGAGTACATACATACAAAATGTTAAAAGACCTGAGAGGCTCTGCAGTAAAGCAACCTGCTCAACTGTCTAACCCACCCCTTCCCAAGCCTATTCACCAGAAGGAATGGAAAATCGATGACCATCCCACAGAACACTCCGGGCAATCTGCCAGTGCCTCTAGGGAGACTTTAAATGCCTTTTTAAGTGCAGGAGTGGCCTGGTCGGGTTGGCATATTGCAAAGATGTCCAGAGTGGAGGAACTTCCCCTCATTAGTCTGCTTCCAGATTTCCCCAGAAATGTCACCAGTCTTAACATGTCACAACCCTGTGTGCCCTTAGCTTCCTCATCATTCTGGCATCCTTGCTTCCTCACCAGCTGCAGTCATTTTCCAAGGCTTCATTCAGAAGCTTTCATTGACCCACCAGGGAGGTAGGATGGCTCACACTCATTCCTGGTGTGACTTGAAGCCCAGTGAGTGGTGGCGCCATAGTCCCCAGGTCCTTCCTCCTCCTGAGCCTTTCCGCCACTTCCTTTGCTCTTCCCACTCATGCTCTTCCCACTCTTAGGGAGGTTCCATCTTCAGCCTTCATCCCTTCTCACATCCAAGTACTGTCCCTGGACAATATCTCCCATTCCCATGGTTTCAGCAACCCAATACGCCAAAGACTGCCAGCCATGCAACTCCAGGTCCCTTGGAGTGGCAGACTGAAGTTCAAATGCCTCCTGGACATTGCTACCTGCAGGCAAAGCACATCAGCATGTCCACACCAGAACTCATCTTCTGTGTCAAAACCTGTTTCTCCTCCTGTGTGTCCTATCTCAGAGAGCAGCAGCCTCCACCCACTTGCCCAGCTAGAAATTCAAGGGCTGTGTGGATGCTGTCATCTTCTGCCCCTGATGTGCACCCATGTCCTGATAATGCCACTTCCCAAGAGCATGCTTCCACTACCCCCGTGCCCTCCATGACTCTGCCCGTCTGGGCATAAACAGTGCCCACCTACATCACTGTGACAGCTCCGTAGCTGGCCTCTCTCAAGCCACTGTGAGAGTGACCCACACTGTGCCTTGGGCCCACTCCCCTCACACTGTCCTCCTTGTGCCCTTTGCTCTGGTCACACATGCCTTCCAGGCCATGTCTCATTCCTTTGCCAATTTAAGATTTTGCGTGTACTGTTCCCTTTGCCTTGAATGCCCTTCATTAATCTAACCCTGGAAAACTCCTAGCTGGCCATCTTCCAGGCCTCATTTCATGGGTCACCAGCCCTGGCTAACCCCGCCCTGGGGCAGCTTAGGACTTGCCCTCCAAGCCCATCCCCTAAGCAGGGTCACCACTCCATGGTCTCTAAAGGCTGAGTAGCTTCCACTATGACCAGTGCAGGGAAAGCATCACCAAAAGCCAAAACCTGTACACGAAAGTTTCAGCATGATATAAGGAACAGTAAGGACAGGAATGGAGTATGCTGATTCATTACCAAAAACATCAAAGTGGCCTGGTGCTGCCTTTGGGGGTGGAGGAGAAGAACCTCATCAAAATGGAAATAGGTTTTCTGAGAAGATGCCCGGCTGTGGGAAAGGAAGACTATGCACAGCTGCTGGGAAAGGAGTGAGTCCTTGGCCCAGAAGTCAGATCCCTGCTCCAGCTGGAACATGTGACAGCCCTGGTTCTGCTGCTAAGAACAGTCAGCCACTCCGCCCAGAAGTGGCAAAGGGACTTCCATGATGGCAGCTTTATCCATGGCTCCTTCATGATTTTGAGTCAACCCAGTTGTTGGGTGCCGAGGAAAGAAACAAGGCCTGCGTCTGACTCATTCAGGGCACTCACTAAGGCCCATGGTGTCCACTCTCACACCTGGAGCTTGGAGGTTGTGTTATGATTTCATTCCAGAGCCCAAGGAGTAACAAGAAACATACATTTGACCAGTGTCATCGGCATATCTCCTTAGATAAATTGTCCCAGCTGCTGACAGCTAGTTGAGGAGTCTGGGAAAGTAATGGAGCCAGAGGCATGGCCCCTGCTATGGGAGAGCTCGGGTCAGTGAGGGAGAAAGCCAATCAACAGACAGGAAGAGTCCATGCAAGTCTCAAAATGAATCACAGAAGCTCAAGTAAGAGGCATCTAACCAAGTTTCAGCAGGGAATATGGTAGAGATCAGGGGGTGCTTTCTGGAGGGGGAGACAATCCAGCTGAACTTTGAAGGAGCATGAGGTTGAACAAGGGGGCAAGGGCATTCTAGAAGAAATAGAATGAGCAGAAGCATGGAGACAGGAAATAACATTGTGTCTGGGACACTCAGCACTTTGATGTGACCACAACCCCCAGAGAGGGGACTGTGACTGGGGGTGGTGGGCAGAGGGAGGCATCTGTGGCATGCATGCAGGGGGAGAGGACCTCTCTGAAGTTGGTCCCTTGTGACGGTGCCATCCCCCCTTTTCTGTAGTGATGGTGTCTCTCTACTCCAGCTGCACATCAGTGACTGAATGGTCACACAGGCCTGGGGTTATTTAAGAAACGGGGTCCATCCTCTTGTACCCAGGCCCCAAACCACATGTAAACACCTGACCACCAGAAGGTAGGTGTCAGCCAGCTGAAAAGTGGACTGAGAAGACACCTCAGGAAGAAATCAGTGAGTTTGGTCTCTTCTTGTCTTGAGAGTCTTAAAAGCCTATCCAATGCTTCTCCCAGAAAGGCTACTTTGAGTTCAAGCACATCCTCTCACCTGCATTGAGGGTCAGGCTTCAGGGTACCATTTTTCAGCGATTCAGGGAAACATCCTGAAGGGAGGAGAAAACCCATTTCCTAGGTCTCTGTAAAGCGGGGTCTTCAATATTGCACCCCTTCAAATCTTCCCCATTTCTCCCCACATCACAATCATTATTCTCCAGTGTCCTCTCACCAATGCAGACAAACAAGCAAGTGGAAAGGATTTACAAAGTGTTGACAGCTCCCAACCCTGAGCCAAACACCTTATCCATCCTCTCCTTGAAGCGCAGCACTGAAGAGCAACTTCTCGATCTGGAGAGACTGGGTTCAAGCCCAGGCTTCACCGTGAACTTGCTGAGGGACTCTGGTCAAGTTGCCTAAACTGTCCTGCCTCATTGTTCTTCTTCTGTGAAATGGGGATAATAGTAATGATGCCAGGTGAGGAGTATGGTGCAAAACTTGTGGGTTATTTGGTTCAACTCTAAAATGCATTTTAGAGTGGCCAGTAAGGTTTTAAACCAAAGTTTATTAGCGAGAAGAAGAGTGGAAAGAAAGGGCAGACAAAATTTTCTTACCAGAAAGACCTGGCATGGGCAAAATCTCTCTCTGGCAAAGGAAAGATTGCACTTTTGCTTTTTACTAAGAGACTAAATATATATTTTCACAACAATTGATATGCTAAAGAGGGTGAGACAAAAGTGACCATTCTGGAGAGATTGACAGCTCCACACATTTGATGGGAGAAGTGGGAAGAGGGGTGGTCTTTTCCAACCACATTCTCTTTTGCAGAAGACCTGTCAGACATTGCCAATTCACAAATTCATGAGATAAAAGGGGTTTTCAAATCATTTCTATGGCTTTTCTGATTCCCAGTCTGGGAGCCACCTTGATGGAGTTTTCCTCTTGGCAAGCTGAAGGGATGGGATGGTTCATCCTGTCAACAGGACATCTGGACCCTTTCTAAAACCTGCCTACAGGAAATTTATCTGTCTATGTCTAGCCTGTACTAGCTGCCCTGCTTCAATAAGACCTCCTTTTAAGATTGCTGCAAGAGCAACTCTTCTTGATAAAAACCCTCAAACATCTAGATGGAACATACCTCAAAATAGTAAGAGCCATCTATGAGAAACCCACAGCCAGCATACTGCTAAACAGACAGATATTGGAACCATTTCCCCTGAAAACTGGAACAAGAAAAGGATGCCCATTCTCACTCCTCCTGTTCAACATAGTTTTGGAAGCCCTAGCTAGAGCAATCAGACAAGAGAAGGTGATCAGAGGTAATCAAATAGGAAAAAATGAAATCAAGTTTCCCTCTTTGCAGATGACATGATCCTATACCTTAAAAACCCAAGAGAATCTGTCAAAAACCTCCTTGCACTGATAAAGATTTTGGCAAATCTCAAGGTATAAAATAAATGTGCAAAAGACAATTGCATTTCTATACACCAATAATAAACAAACAGAAACCCAAATAAACAACACAATTCCATTCAAAATAGCCACAAAACAAGAAATACCTTGGCATCTTCTTAACCCGAGACATGAAAGACCTTTACAATGAAAACTACAAAACAACACTCAAAGAAATCTAAGATGACACAAACAGGTGGAAAAATATTCCATGTTCATGAATTGGAAGAATCAACATTGTTAAGATGTCCACTCTACCTAAGGCAATCTACAGATTAAACACAATACCCACCAAATTACCAGCAACATTCTTCTCAGACTTAGAAAAAACAATGCGGGAATTCATATGGACACATAAACTACCACTAATCATCAAAACAATCCTGAGCAAAAAACAAAAACAAAAACAGGAAATATCACACTCCCAGACTTTAAACTTTATTATGAAGCTACAATAATCAAAACAGCCTGGTAATGGTACGAGAACAGGCATATAGACCAATGGAATAGAATTGAGATTCCAGAAGCAAAACCTCAATTTCTCAACCAACTCATCTTCAACAAAGCTTCTATCACCAACCACCAGGGAGAGGAGAACCTATTCAGTAAATGGTCCTGGGAAAACTGACTGACTACATGAGGAAGATAGAAATAGGACCCCTATCTATCCCCATACACAAAAATCAACTCTAAATGGATCAGAGATCTAAACATAAAACCTCAAACTATGAGAACCTTAGACAATGCAGGAGACATCCTTGTGGAAATTGGAATTGGCAATCAATTCCTGATCAAAGCCTCAAGTGCCCATGCCATAAGAGATAAGATAGACAAGTGGGAACTCATCAAACTGACGAGCTTCTGCAAAAACAAATAAACCATCAAGAGAGCAGGGAGAGAGCCCACAGACTGGGAAAAAATATTTGCCAACTCTATGTCTGACAAAGGCCTAGCATCTAGGATCTACAAGGAACTCAAATGTGCTCTAAAGAAAAAAATGAACAACCCCATTACAAAGTGGGCAAAAGATAGGAGTAGACAGTTCTCAAAAGAAGATGTACACGCAGCTAACAGATACATGAAAAAACTGTTCAGCCTCACTAGTCATCAAAGAAATGCAAATTGAAATTATATGGAGATACCACCTAAGTCCAGTCAGAATGACCATCATCAATAACTCCAAAAATAACAGATGCTGGAGAAGATGTGGCAAAAAGGGAACACTTTTACACGGTTGGTGGGAGTGTAAACTAGTACAGCCTCTGTGGAGAACAGTGGGGCGATTCCTAAAAGTTCTAAAAATTGACCTTCCATATCACCCTGTAATCCCCCTACTGGGAATATACCCAGAAGTACTCAAATCAGTCTATGAAAAAGATCTGCACATGCATATCTGTTGCAGCATTGTGCACAATAACAGGAACAGGGAACCAACTGTGCTGCCCATCAAAAGAGGACTGGATAAAAAAATGTGGTACATATACACAATAGAATATTATGTAGCCATAAAGAAGAACAAAATCATGAACTTTGCATCAACCTGGATGGACTTAGAGTCTGTAATACTGAGTGATCTTTCGCAGAAATACAGAACTGAGTATCACGTGATCTCACTCATAAGTAGACCTTGAACAACTAGGGTAATACTGTAAGAAAATGATTGACAGTAGCGGGAAGCTGTGGGAGGGTGGGGGATGGGGAGGTGGGATTGGCAGTAGTAGGAATCTGCCTGGGGAAGGGGGGGCACACCTCATCAACAAGGGTGCCTGAATAATGAATTTTTGTATGCCAAACCCTAAATTGTACCCCACAATTTCAAAATAAAAAAGTTAAAAGTTAAAAAAAATAATAAAACAGATACACTAATTAAATTTTTAAAAAGATTGCTATAAGAGTGCAATAAGTTGAAGCTAATATCACATTGATGCCCAAACAAGGTAAAGATCCAATAAAGAAAGAGAACTACAGGCCAATACCCTTGATGTACATAAATTTTAAAATTCTTTTTTTAACATATTTTTAATTTTAAAATTGTGGGGTACAGTTAAGGGTTAAGTATACAAATATGCATTGTGCAGGTACCCTTGTTGATGAGGTGTGCCCCCCATCCCCAGATAGATATCAACTACCATTAATCCCACCTCCCTTTCCCTCCCTGCTCACCCCCATAGTTTCCCACCACTGTCAATCCTTTTCTTATCGTATTATGATAGTTGTTCAAGGTTCACTTATGAGTGAGAACATATGATGCACAGATCTTTGTTTCTATGAGAGATCACTCAGTATTATAAACTCCAGTTCCATGCAGGTTGCTGAAAAATTCATAATTTAGTTCTTTTTTTATGGCTGCATAATATTCCATTGTGTATATGTACCACATTTAAAAAATCCAGTCCTCTTTTGATGGACAGCATGGTTGATTCCATGATCTTGCTATTGTGAACAATGCTGCGATAAACATACATGTGCAGGTATCTTTTTTATAGAGTGGTTTGAGTACTTCAGGGTATATTCCCAGTAGGGGGATTGCAAGGTCATATGGAAGGTTGATTTTTAAAATTCTTAAGATTCTAGCGAACTGGATCCAACAACACAAAAATCATGATCAAAAATCATCCATGATCAAAAATCATGATCAAAAATCATCCAACATGACCAAGTAGGCTTCATCTCCAGGATGCGGGGTTTGTTCAACACTCACACAGCCATAAATGTAATTAAATGCATCAACAGATGTAGAAACAAAGATCATTAGACGCAGAAAAAGCTTTTGACAAAATCCAGCACTCCTTCCTGATAGAAACCCTCGAACATCTAGACATAGAAGAAACATACCTCAAAGCAGTAGGAGCCATCTGTGAGAAACCCACAGCCAGCATACTGCAAAACAGACAGAAATTGGAACTATTTTCCCTGAAAACCGGAACAAGACAAGGATGCCCACTCTCACTCCTCCTGTTGAACATAGTATAAGAAGTCCTAGCTAGAGCATCAGACAAAATAAAGAGATCAGTGGTATCCAAATAGGAAAAGATGAAGTTGTCATTCTTCTTTACAGGTGACATATTTCTCTTTTTTTTGAGTTGGAGTCTCACTCTGTCACCCAGACTGGAGTGCAGTAGCCGCTCCTGGCCACCACAGCCTCGACCTGCTGGGCTCCGGTGATTCTTCCACCTCAGCCTTCCAAGTAGCCGGAATTACAGGCATGTGCCACCATGCCGGCTGATTTTTTTATTTATTGTAGAGATGAAGTCTCGCTGCCCAGGCGGGTCTCAAACCCACGGGCTCAGGCAATCCACTCACCTCAGCCTCCCAAAGGTGTGGGATTACAGGTTGAGCCACCGAGCCTGGCTGACATATTTCTATACCTTGAAAACCCAAAAGAATTTGTCAGAACCCTCCTTGCACTGATAAAGGACTTTGGCAAAATCAGGGTATAAAATAAATGTGCAAGAGACAGTCGCATTCCTATACACCAACAATAAACAAACAGAAACCCAAATAAAAAGCACAATCGAATTTCATGATGGCCACACACACACAAAAAGGAAACACCTTGGCATCTTCCTAACCAGAGAAGTGAAAGACCTTTACAACAAAAACTATGAAACACTGCTCAAAGAAGTCAAAGATGACACAACCAAATGGAAAAATATTTCATGCTCATGGATTGGAAGAATCAACTTTGTTAAGATGTCTATCCTATCCAAGACAATCTATAGATTTAATGCAATACCTGTTAAATTACCTGCAGCATGCTTCTCAGACCTGGAAATGACAATAGAGGAATTCATATGGAAACATAAATGATCATGAATTGCCAAAATAATCCTCAGCAAACAAAACAAAGCAGGAGGCATCACACTTCCAGACTTTAAGCTTTATTGTAAAACTACAATAATCAAAACGGTCTGGCATTGGCACAAGAACAGGCATATAGACCAGCGGAACAGGATAGAGATTCCAGAAGCAAAACCTCAATTTCCCAACCAACTCATCTTTGAAAAAGCCTCCACCATCAACCACTGGGGAGAGGAAAACCTATCCAGTAAATGGTGCCAGGAAAACTGGCTGACCACATGAGAAGATAAAAACAAGACACCTACCTATCACCATACACAAAAATCAACTCTAAATGAATCAAAGACCTAAACATAAAACCTCAAACTATAAGAACCTTAAAAATG
>NW_007233315.1:26314-39389 GCF_000164805.1 Carlito syrichta | reverse complement strand
TTCTCCCGTTTCGGTGTTGTTACCTTGAATCGCCGGCAGATGTGCTATCTCATCTGCTCGCCCCAGAGGAGGTGGGCCCGGACAGGAACAAGATGGCTGCCTGCCTCCGAGCAGGCAACCGGATCCCCACACCAGGCGGACAGGACAGTCTCGGACGCAGGAGCGGTGGCAGCGATCCCAGCAGATCTTCCCTGAAGCGGTTTGGTGTGGATCTCCTCCGGCCGGGTTGTGATGAGCTACCCGTGCCCGAGGCCGCAGCGGCGGCGGCGGCGGCGACGGGAGCGCTGGTGGGGGAAGGGGCTGCGGCAGCCACGGGACAGTGCAATGCAGTAAAACTGTCCAGTCCTTGCGATGTTCCAGCGATAGTGATGGCCGAGCTCTGTCTGAAGAGCAGGCTGCAGTGCTGGGGTCCCCAGCCTCCCGGGGCGAGAGTCAGAGACCCACTGCAGATCTCCCTTGTAGAGGGCTTCAGACACCGGGTTGCCCGGTCGCCATCTTGCTGCCCACTAAAATTTTTATTTCTTTTTGTGTTACATTATATGTTTTGAAGGATAAAATCTCCCAATAGGCCAACCTGACAAAACTTGAGTCTGTGGCCAGTCCTTACCGTGTGAGAGGTTATGGTGTCAAGACTGCTCATGCCCCACTTGGACTTGTCCTTCCTGGTCTGGTAGACAACTAATAATAGCAAGGTGGCTTGGCAAAAAATGTATTTAGCCTTGTCATGTATCGTCTGTCCTCTTTTCTTCTAGAAATATCATCTTCTTTCTTTGAGAATTCCTCTTACCTCCTTCAAGTGTATGTCCAGCAGGAGTTAGGTTTTTTTACCTGACTATGCCTTCTAGGTCAGTTTTCCCAGATAGGACAGTGGACTTAAGCCCAGTCAAGCATGACTTTCCCTAGGAGTTTATAGTCAAGCAGGACCTTCCCTAGGAGCTTATAATCAGGTTCACACACACACACACACACACACACACACACACTTCAAGGACATTTTAAAAATTAGGAATACGGATATTTTGAAAATTATTCATTTAAGAAGATACTCTCACCTGGGCATAGTGGCTCAAGCCTGTAATCCCAACACTTTGGGATGCTGAGGCGAGAGGATTGCCTTAGCCCAGGGGTTTGAGACCAGCCTGAGCAACTTGGTGAGACCTTATCTCTACAATATATCAAAAAATTAGCCAGGTGTGGTAGCATGCGCCTATAGTTCTGACTACTTGGAAGGCTAAGGCAGAAGGATCGCCTGAGCCTAGCAGGTCAACGCTGGGATGGCTGTGAGTATGCCACTGCACTCTAGTCTGGGCAACAGAGTGAGACTCTGACCCCCAAAATAAAAAAAGATACTCTCTGTGTGTGTTATACATACCATAAATAGCATAGGATGCTAAAACTCTGAGAATTGTATTAAGTGCAACAAAATTCAACATTTCTGTTTGAAATTTTGTTTTAATTTTCTGAATTTATTTGAAAACAATTTTGCCATTCCAGAGATGCCAAAATATATATTTTTAAAAAGTACTGTGATCACACTGGAGTAATACCAAAATGACCAAAAAATGAAAAAGCTATGGGAAAATGTTACATATTTGCTTTTTTAAAAATTGTTACAGGAAATATGTTTTGTATTATACTATGACCTCTTCCTGGGACAAGTTCTGAGAACTCACTGATTCTTATTTGACAGTTTATTATGTGTTCATGTTGCATTCATATTAAATGCATCTATCATGAAGGTTTTTGGGTACCCATGTAATATGATAGCTTGAAACATTTTACTAATCAAGACTGCTTATTTTTCTACCCATAATGTCTCCTTTTCAGCCTGAAAAGTTTTCACTTAAGCACTGTGATGTGTTCCAAATTAGTAGTTTTTACCACAATATTCATTAAAAGAAGGTAACATGAAAGCACCATGAATATCCAACAGTAGAGGACTGCTAAAGGAGAGGATGACTAGAGTTTGGATGCTTCTCTTGAGAAGGGTGGGCCTAGAATTGTAGGTAGGATCTAATTAGGTGTGATAGAGGATCAGTTCAAATCAGTTCAGAGTCATTGGAAGGTGAGTGAACAGACAGACCAGCTTGACTGGAAGGCATTCCCAGCTGCAAAGTCGTGAATGATGCTTTTGGAACTGTATGTTTGGACCAAATTAGAAGAAGCCGTAAGTGACATGATGATGATAGCTGTGCTTGATGCAAAATAAACAGTACTGGGAGGAAAGCGATTTTACATAATCCAGTCTGAGGAATGATAGAGACATATGAGGGGGAGCCCCCCAAAACCTGGAATTTATTTATAAAAATTGTGTATTTATTCTTATATGTTTAAACTCCAGTCACCTTCAGAAGGCTTCGTTTGATGCAATACACCTATTGGGATAATTTTTTCCACTGCTCAAAACAGTTTTGGAACTTGTCAGGGTTTTTTGTTTGTTTGTTTGTTTGTTTTGTTTTGTTTTGTTTTGTTTTAGTTGGAGTCTCACTCTGTCACCCAGACTGGAGTGCAGTGGCCGCTCCCGTTCACCGCAGCCTCGACCTGCTGGGCTCTGGCGATCCATCCGCCTCAGCCTTCCAAGTAGCTGGAACTACAGATGTGCAACGGCTCGGAACTTGTCAGTTTTGATGCCCTTTGGTACTTCTGCCATTTTTTTGTTTCACCTCTTCTGCGTTGGCAAAATGTTTCCCTTTAAGAACTTTTTTCATTCGGGGAAACAAAAAGAGTCACTAGGGGCAAGATCAGGTAATAAGAAGGTGGGGCATGGGGGTTAAGCCCGTTTTGATCAAAACTGCTGAACATTCAGTGTGGAAGGGTCAGGTGCATTGTCATGGTGGAAGAACTAGTCACCTGTTTACTACAATTTAGGATGTTTCTTCCACAAATTATGATGCAATCTTCTCAAAACTTCCAGATAAAAACTTTGATTGTTTGATTCAAAGAAGACAAATGCTGAGTGTACTACAAAGGGCTTGCCTTCCAAAAGATAATTTCATTTTTTTGAGGAGGGGTCTCCCTTGTGTAAATTGGGACAATGGCAGAAATTCATGACCAATCAGTTATTGCAATAGTAATACTTATCAATATTTATTTATTTAGTACTTACTCTGTGAAAGAACAATTCCAAATATTTTAAAGCAGCATGCATTATTTTATTTTATTCTTATAAATAACCATAAGTGAGGGGAACCGATAAATGTTTCTGTTGAAAATTTTATTTAAGGACATGTTCCTAACTCAGCAAACCTATATCTTCCCCTACCCCAGAGAGCCAGTTCACAATGGCATAGATCACATCTCTTCAATTTTCTATCCTCAGTGTCTGGAACAGTGCCAAAACAGAATTAATGCAATATACATGAATGAAAAAAATACACAACTCAAACATGGTGGGTATTCTGCAGTAGGTGTGGACAGAAACCTTGCCTCCACCCACCTCAGATGTCTCTCCCTTGGGGTTTTCCTATCTGCTTACTCCTTTTTGTTTGGTGATACAAACTGGGTTCTCTGGGTTCCCGAATCACTCATTTATTTCTTGAATGCATCTCCTCTTCTCTCTCTTCTCAGGGTGGTATCTGTCTGCACCGATTATTTGGTATATAAATATTTCTTTTCTTATCTATTATTTTACCTATAATATTTTGTGTATTCATACCTTCCTGTTCAACTTGATTTTTTAAATGATCTGTACCACTCTAATACTTCTTTGTATCATTTATAAGAGGATGCATGTGAATGAATAAATGCATGAATGAATTTGGAGGTGAAAAAAGACAGGAGTGAGAAAAAAGATAAAACAACAGCACATAACGATCAAGAAGACAGAGTTCAGCATCTAAGAGTTAATTAATTGGAATGGAACTAACTTAATAGAATACTTACTGTAATCTCCCAAATATCTTTAGACCAGACAAAGGGGTAGAATTTATAGCATCCTCTGAAAGCAGACTATGAACAGGGAAATTCCAAGACTTTTTCTAAGTTTGAGTTTGGTCATTCCTTTTTAACTTGACTAGCTTTGACTGAGTAACAATTTTGAACCAAAAAAAATCTCAAATTTAAAAATTACATAGAATGCTGGCTGTGTGTGTATGACTTAATGTGTATTCTTCAGGAAATACTTTCTTTCTATGTTTATAAAATTATATATATTTGCTTTTCTATCTCAGGATACATAAACTAAAAAGTAGGAACCATATTTCCAGTGTTTAGTTGCTTCCACTCATTTGTATACATTCTATAGGAGGGAATGACAGTAGGCGTTGAGAAGTTCAGAAAAGGAGGCATCATGGAGAAATGAGATGCACTTTTACTGGTGGAAAAAATAGATGCAGTCAAGGTCCAATTTGGTGATATACCAACAGCACATAACTGGGGAAATTTGTACTGATGGTCGTAAGTATGACTTTTTGAGAAATGACATACTGCCTCTTAAAAACTATCACGTTCTTACCAAATAGTGCTCAGTAAATCACAAACAGAATGCATGTGACAAACTAGCTGAACACAAAGATGTGTGATTCAGGCTGTTAATCCAGTTGCTAACAGCCTGATCAGCTGGAACAACTTTCTCCTAGAGATTGTCAGAAACAATATGAAAGTGATCCAAGCAGGGATTTAAAGTCAAAACCAGAGCATTCACCACATATGCAGAATTTACCTTCTGACTTCTGTAAATTTATTTCACTATTTCCTGGTAGGTTTTGGCTCACCATGTCAAATTCTGGCAACTTAGGGTTATTATTTATTTCATTTGCCTCTAGAGAGGAAAACTCTCACCCAGATGCAGACATCTGTTTGCTCTTAGCACTATTGTTTCTTTCTGGACTTGCCAACTTTGTCAGTTTAAATATGGCATTTAAAATAGTATTTCAATATGACAGCATAAGTATAGCTTGTGATGAAAAAGCAAAGTTGGGAAAAAATAATTTTTGAGAACAAGAAAGCAGATCAATATGAAGTAGATACACAAGTCACCCTCAGAAAGAAATTGGATCTGTGAGTTCTTGTAGTCTCTTTTAACAAATGTCTCTGTAACCAGTTTAATTATAAATCAATAAGTGTGTTAAAGAGGAAATCCCTGATGTTTAAAAAGAATAAGCTATTTATTGATTCAGTGTAACTTGTCATTAAAATTAGTGCTTCTAGAAAGGGGTTATCAAGCAAACACTAATTAAAAGTGAACTTGTCAGTTAAACAAATTTTCATATGAAATATTAAACATATTTTTGGAAACTCACACATTGCTAGACTCAATTTACAAGCTAACTCGAACAACCACAGACTATACATTCTATTCATCAACATATAGAACATACTGCAAGATCATCCACATCCTCCACCATAAATCAAACAAATTTCCTAAGATCAAAGTATTGCCCCGCACCTCCTCAGACCACAGTGGAATAAAAACAAATATCAACACCAACAAAATTCCCCAAACTCCACAAAGACATGGACACTAAACAGCATAATGTTGAACAACTTCTGGGTCAACACAGAAATTAAAAGATTCCTGAAAACAAATGAAAATGAAGAAACATCTTACAAAAAACTCTGGGATGCTATGAAATCAGCAATGAGGGGAATTTATATCTCTACAAACACACCTTGAGAAAATGGAAAGATCACAAGTTAACAGCCTAACAAATCACCTAAGGGAGCTGGTAAAACAAGACAACCAAAACCCTCACTTCAGCGGAAGAATCCAGATCACCAAAATAAAAGCCTAAATATAAGACATAGAAGACAAAAATATCATAGAAAAAAAAATCAATGAAACAAAAAGCTGATTATTTAGGATAAACAAGATTGATGAACCTCCTAGCCAGAATGACCAATGAAAAGATAGAAAAAGCCCAAATAAACAAAATCGAAAATGCAAACGATCAAGTCATAACTGACCCCGAAGAAATACAAAAGATTATCAGAGATTACCATGCACACCTGTACAGAAACAAACTTGAAAACCTAAACTAAATGGAGGACTTTCTGACATGGCACAACCTCCCAAGGTAGAAACAAGAAGAAACTGAGACACTAAATAGACCCATAACAACCCCCAAAATTGACTCCATCATAAGAGAACTACCTGCAAAAAAAATAAAAAATAAAAGCCCTGGACCAGATGGCTTTCCAGTGGAAATCTACAATACGTAAAGGAGGAGTTGATACCAATCCTATTAAAAGTATTCCAGGCAGTCAAGAAAGATGGAACTCCCCAAATCATTTTATGAAGTTAACATCACATTCATACCCAAACTAGGTAAAGATCCAACAAAAAAGAACTACAGGCCAGTTTCCTTGATGAGCATAGATGCAAAAATTCCGAACAAGATTCTAGCAAAGTGGATCTACCAACACACCCCAAAATCATCCACCTTGACCACGTAGGCTTCACTGGGATGCAGGGCTGGTTCAATATCTGCAAGACAGAAACACAATTAAATACATCAACAGATGTAAATACAAGAACCACATGATTATATCATTAGACACAGAAAGAGCTTTTGATAAAATCCAGCATCCCTTCTTGATAAAAAACCTTTGAACACCTGAACATAAATGGAACATGCCTCAAAATAGTAAGAACCATATACGGTAAACCCATAGCCAACATATTGTTAAATGGAAGAAATTGGAACCATTTCTTCTGAAAACCAGAGCAAGACAAGGCTTCCCACTCTCACCCCTCCTGCTCAACATGTTGGAAGTCCTAGTTAGAGCAATTAGATAAGAGAAGGAAATCAAGAGCATCTGAATAAGAAAAGAGAAAGTTAATTTATCCCTCTTTGCTGATGACATTATCCTGGATAGAAATCATCAACATTGTTAAGATGTCCACCCTACCAAAACAATCTATAGATTGAACTCATGAAATTACCACATCATTCTTATCAGACCTGGAAATGACATTACAGAAATTCATGTGGAAGCATAAAAGACCACGAATAGCCCCAAAAAATCCTTGCAAAAGAAACAAAGCAAGAGATACCACACTTCCAGACTTTAAATTTTACTAGAAGCCTATAATAATCAAAACAGATGGATATTGTTACAGGAACAGAGATATAGACCAATGGAACAGGATAGAGAATCCAGAAATGAAACCTCAATTTCTTAACCAACTCATCTTTAACAAAGCCTTCCCTAACAACCACTGGTAAGAGGAGAACGTATTCAGTAACTAGTGTTGGGAAAACTGACTGACCACATGCAGAAAATTGAAACAGCTTTCACCATACACAAAAACGAACTGTAGATGGAACAAGGACCTAAACGCAAAACCTCAAACTATAAGAATCCTAGAAGAAAATGCAGGAAACACTCTTATGCATATAGGAGTAGGCAACCAATTATTGATAAAATCCCCAAAAGTGAATGTCATAAGACATAAGATAGACAAATGGGACCTTATCAAACTAAAAGTTTCTGCAAAGCAAAAGAAACCATCAAGAAAGCAGGAAGACAGCCCACAGAATGGGGAAAAAAAAAATATTTGCTGACTGTATCTCTGACAAAGGACTAGCTAGCATCCTGGATCTATAAGGAACTCAAACATGCCAAAAGGAAAAAAAGCAAACAGCCCTATTAAAAAGTGGGCAAAGAATATGAATAGACACTTCTGAAAAGAAGACATGCAAGCAACCAACAGACACATGAAAAAATGCTCAGCCTCACTCATCATCAAAGAAATGTAAATTAAAACCACACTGAGATACCATCTGAGTCCAGTCAGGATGGTCATCATCAAGAACTCGAAAAACAACAGATGCTAGAGGATGCAGCGAAAAGGGAACACTTCTACACTGTTGGTGGGAATATAAACTAGTACAACCTCTGTGGTAAATAGTGTAGCAATTCCTAAAAGATCTAAAAATTGACCTTCCTTTATTGGTGCAAGAGGTTTTTGATAGATTCTCTTAGATTTTCAAGGTATAGGATAATGTCATTAACAAAGAGGGATAAATTAACTTCCTCTTTTCCTATTCAGATACTCTTGATTTCCTTCTCTTGTCTAATTGCTTTAGCTAGGACTTCCAACACTATGTTGAGCAGGAGAGGTGAGAGTGTGCAGCCTTGTCTTGTTCCGGTTTTCAGGGGAAATGGTTCCAGTTTCTTCCATTTAGCAATATGTTGGTTGTGGGTTTACCATAAATGGTTCTTACTATTTTGAGGCATGTTCCATTTATGCTCAGGTGTTCAAGGATTTCTATCAAGAAGGGATGCTGGATTTTATCAAAAGCTCTTTCTGTGTCTAATGATATAATCATGTGGTTCTTGTATTTACATCTGAAAATATGATTTTAAAAATATGACCCAGTAATCCCCCTTCTGAGAATATACCTGGAGGAATTCAAATCATTCTTAAAAAAGATTCCTGCACATGCATGTTTCTTGCATTATTCACAATAGCAAAAACATGGAACCAATTATCCTGCTCATAGAAATGGACTGGATTTTTAAAATGTGGTACATATACACAATGGAATATTATGCATCCATAAAGAAGGACAAAATTATGGACTTTGCAGCAACTTGGATGAATTTAGATTCTATCATACTCAGTGATCTATCACAGAAACAAAAAACTGAGTACCACATGTTCTCACTCATAAGTGGACCCTGAACGTTTACCATAATACTATAAGAAAGGGTTTGACAGTAGCGAAATGCTGCCAGGGGAAGGATGGGGAGCATATATAACATCAATAAGAGTACCTGATCTCAAACCAGGTGAAGTGGGGACCAAAGGGAGGCTCAAACTTTACCTGTACAATGACCACTTATCTACCTAATCCTGAATTGTACCCCATATCTTAAAAATAAAAATAAAATAAATAAAAGTTAGCATGAAGCCAGTTTTTACATATATATATATATATATACATATATATATATATAATATTTTCATGTATTTTACAAAAGGTCTAATGCATATTTGACATTTCATTTGGGAATAAAAATAACAATAACACCAATAAGAAAAAAGTGATATAAGATTTATTTATCCAAATGAAACAGACTTCTAACAATAATAAAATAATATAAGTTGTCTCTGTAGAGAGAAGTAATAAATCACTATACTGGATTGGGTGTTCTACTGATAGCTTGGAGCAAGCTTTTCTGCTGTTAAGGCCCTAGATCTCATATCAGAAATGTCAGGTTGCCCTCCTAGAGATATGGACTCAATGGTTCAGTCAATATTTTTATGCAGATATGAACCAGAAAGGACATTTGGAAGTATCATGGTGGCAGCTTATTTTCAAATGGTCCAAAGAGTAAATGCTTATTTTGAAATAACTTTTTAATTTAAGTGTTTTAGGCCTTGAGGTATGCAATCAAAATTCTGTGTGTGTGTGTGTCTTTTCTTTCTAGAGTAATATGGCTAACAACATTAAAGACTTCCTTTGCTCATTTTAAGGCAAGCTTAGTTAAACTAAGAGTAAGAACTAGTGAGAATTAAACCAGAATTCACTGGGAGAGTGTGGGTCTGAAAAAATGAAAAGTCTTGATTTCAGAAGAAAATGGGGAAAGACCAGAAATGGGTTGTTTATATCCATTGTTCCTGGAAAAGAATTAAGATTTGGTATCCCAAATACCACCGGAAATGACTGTCTTTGGGGTACTATTGCATAATGAAAAGGCCTAAATATCTAAAAATTATATCCCATTGTCAGACACATAACAATAAACAATGAGAAGGTTAAAAAATGACTGTGCTTTTCAAAGAGCTGAATCTCTGCCACAACCAATAAATTAGATTACTCATTTTTAAGCTACACGCCTAATGTTGCAGGAACTGACCATTTATAAAAAGAATACACCGCTTATAACAGAAGATGTTCTCTGGACTAGATTATTCTTATGACTTTCATGCTTCCTGAGTATAGACATATGATAGATCATTACCAATCACTTTTGGAATTCTTCAGTACTTTTATTTAAAACAAAGCCCTCAAGTTCCAACAAAGTGGTAAAAATAGATGATGGCTCTCTGCCTTCTTCAGTTTTGGGGAGTATATATCTGGCACCTTATTTAGTTTCCCTGGCCTCCTGTGGGCTATCTCTGGCTTACTCAAGTGGTTTATCCCACTTCCTCTTATTAAGGGTAAAATTCATTTCTTTAAGCAATGAGAAAAAACACCCTATTGAAAATAAAGCTGATATATGAGGTAACATAGTAAGACTAAACTTCTGTCAGCTTATAGTCATTCATTCAATCAATAGCAAAAATTCTGGCTCTTAATTTTCACTCTGTTGTAGGGAGAATTGAAACAACAACAACAAAAACATCAAATAGCAATTAAGACAGAAGACAAACTTTCTAGAATCTCAGCTTCACTCTTGAGTTGGCTTGCTGGCTTCCTAATTGGGAGAAAGATAGAAAAGGTTAATGGCATGTTTCTTCCTTGAAGCCACAGATCCTCACAAGATTTATACTTTAAAAAAATAGAATTTACACTTTCAAAGAAAAATAGGGTCTATAAAAAAGGAGTCCCATTTGTCAGATTTGATATTCAAGGTTATGATTCTACACTTGGCCAGCTTCTATTTTTACCTCCTAAAAATCTTCTAAACCCAGAAGTCATCCCTCCTAAGTCCTCACGTGTCTACTCAGCTCTGGTCCACATGTCCTGTCTCAGGGTCACCAGTTATTAGGGGCTAGAAAAAATATTGGGAGTATATTCAGTTGTTCCCACACACAGCCTTACATCCATTGTTTTTGTGGCCTCAACTTTGGTCCTGTTGACCCTCAAGTCTCCAGGCCCGGATCCTGCTTTGGAGTCCAGGCTCTATCATTATCTGGTTATTACCCCTGCACCTGTTCCCAGCTTACACAGCTCTGCAGCAGGTCCCTATCAACTTTTGGTTTGTCTTTGTGGCACCAGCGCTTGCTCATTTAGACTTGCTTTTATCTCATGCTCCAATCACAACTGATTGGATGTTATGAAGCTCAGAAATGCGCATGGAATCTCCCTTTCCTAGATCTGCTTTCTGGACACTTGTCTCCATGAATGCCTCTGCTTAGCTTCTCCTTTGTCCATCCACTTTGCAACTTCCACCACAGTCAGAGGTCTGTCCAGGCCCCTATTCAGGACCACACGGCCATCACCTGGGAACTTTTCACAACTTGTTTTATCCAGGCAACAAAGAAGGCAGGACCTCCCCCAAAATGGAATTTATTGATTAAAAATTGTGTATTTATTCTTATATGTTTAAACTTCAGTCACATTCCAAGTACTTTTTGTTTGATGCAATTCACCTATCAAGATACTTTTTCCACTGTTCAAAGCAGTTGAGCTCGTCAGTTTTGATGCCTTTTAGTGCTTCTGCAGTTTTTGTTTTGTTTTATTTTGTTTTGTTTTGTCTTACCTCTTCCACACTGGCAAAATATTTCTTTCTGAGGACTTTTTTCACCCAAGGAAACATGAAAAAAAGTTGCTGGGTTGAGATCGAGTGAATAGGGAGTGTGGGGCACAAGGGTCATGCTGTTTTTGGTAAAAAACTGCTGAATACTCAGTGCGTCATGAGTAGGTGTACTCATAAATTACTCACCATGAAATGGGCAAAGGCACTGAAAGAATCTTCAAAACAATTCACTGAAGCTGAACGCAGCCTTTCACAACAACGCTTGCCGGTACACTGATGCTGAAGTTTTTACTTCGAGGGGCAATTCCATTTTTTTGTTGGTTCCCCTTGTATAAGTCAATAGGTTGATTTTTAGTTGATTATTAAATGTCTATATTTTATTCACATACTAAGATTAGCCCTAAGATGATAGAAAAATCAAGTCATTTTAACCAAGTGTGTGCCCAAAGTTTCCTGTATGATTAACATGTTTTTCACTTATCTCCAGACCATCATTCTAGCCATGCTTTCTGGTAGGAGCAAAGAAATCTCCTGCTTATTACAGAATGCTCATAGAGTCACCAAATAAAGATCGTCGGATTGGCTCTTACTAGATATATCTACAGTCTTACTGGGAATACCCTGCCTGCAAGGATGTGAGGAGGGAAAAGGGGCTGAGCTGACACCTACACACATTCTGATAATTTATTTCTATTCAGCAAAAAGTCTATGGTTTGGGGGGATGGTATTTTTAACAATTTTTAAGAAAAGTTAATTCATAGTACAAATAGAGTTTGTCAATCATTCTTTGTTCTGAACTTGTATTAAATTATGGTCCCAAATGGCTCATATATTCTTCTAGCATCTGTGATTGTAGATTGCAGAATTGTCTGAATACAAGCCTATTAATTTGAAGTCAGCAAAGCTGAGGATTTTCACAGCAAGCTTCTTACCTGAAATAAACTCATTGAGTCTTGATTACAATAGTCAAAATTACAGTGAGTCAAAACTTGGAAGATTTTTTTGTATCAATTTCTTCATGTAGTTGAAAGTCTAGTAAACAGAATATTTTCTAAAACTGTGTAACTTGGGTAGCATGTTTCTAAGCTTTTAAAAAACATGAACAACCTTTATAACTTTATGACTTTATAACTTTACAACTTCAAATTTGAGATGAACTAATATGCTTATAGGATAGGGAATTACATTACATTGAAGTTTAATTTATATTTAGCTAAGTTACTACTGCTCAATTATCCAAGAACACCTAGAGTTGTTCACAAAGAAAGGATAGGATACAAATTAAAATATTGTTACCATTGATTTTTAGTCCAACTGATTTCTGTCGGAAGCTACACTTCAAAGTTTGGTCACTACTTTTTAGAACTACTTCTTAATATTTGAGACAATAAAGAATAGGAGAAAAATAAAATTGAATACTGACAATTTCTGTAACCAAGTTTCTTATTTCTTTCTGCCTCTAAATCTACAATAAATAAGTTTTGTCAAATTTGTCAGAAATATCTTAAACTATTTTTTTTGAAAGGAAATTTACTTCTTATTAGAAAAAACAATTTTATTAAAAAACTGGTTCTTAACGAACTGGTAGGTCTGAGACTGGTGCCAGGAAATAAATCCCTACTGTGAGGGTAACCAGTACTTATGCAAAGACTACTGGATAAAATAATTTTTTTTTTTTTTGAGTTGGAGTCTCACTGTGTTG
>NW_007233315.1:23904-26139 GCF_000164805.1 Carlito syrichta | reverse complement strand
GGATCAGGCAATCCACTCACCTCAGCCTCCCAAAGGCGTGGGATTACAGGCTGAGCCACCGAGCCTGGATTGGATAAAATAATTTGGTAATTGGTACTCTTCATCTACACCAGGTGATGAAAAAGATAAATGTAGGACAGTCAGAATGTAATTTTTTCCTACAGTAAGTCCATGTCAAATGTGAAATTAGGTCTTAACTTACTTTAAATCTCTTAGAAACTTAATGAGTGTCCCAGGTTTTGAAGTTACAAAGAAAATTTTTTATTATATCTATTTAGGGTTTATTAAGTGAAGTAAATTAACACATCTATCATCTTACATAGTTACCCATTTTGTGTTTGTGGCAAGAACACCTAAAATCTCTTTTAGCAAAAGTCCTCAAGTACAGTTCAATATTATTAAGTACAGCTCTCAGGTTGTACATTATATCTCTAGGTTTTTTTTATCCTACATATCTTCTATTTTATATCCTTTGAATTACATCTCTCTGTCTCCAGCCCAGCCCCCTGGTAGCCACTGTTTTATTCTGTATATGTTCTTTTTAAAGTATTTTTTTAAATTCCACATATATAAGTGAGGTCATACAGTATTTTTCTTTCTGTGTCTGGCTTTTTCACTTAGCATAATATCTTCCAGATCCATCCATGCTGTGGCCAATGTCAGAATTGCCCTCTCATTTTTTAACAAAAATCTTTATTATTTCAGAGTAGAATGTCAGCACATAGTTCAAATTTTCATATTCTTTAAGAGACTATAACATTTTAACCAATGTATTGACGAAGTATTTATTTTAAATCTCTAAAACTTTAGCAAATTACTTTTCTAATTAAGTTGGTGCATTTTAAAGGTTTTGACTGAATAACTGCTATTCTCCAGTCAGTAAGGTAGTCTTGTCACAAAATTTTAACACCCAGTGTCTGATGAGACACCTATGCCCCCGAGTTTATTTAAATTCAGTCCAACTAAGACTTGATAGATAACTAAGTTGATCAGAAGACATAATATAGAAGGCCTTTATTTTGTCTTGAATTGCATTTTCATTATTGGGTCATTAAAAAGTATAAATACATTATATACAATGTTTTATTTTTTTCATTTTTTTAAGAAATGTACACCATTAATACTGTTAAATTGATGAAATTTGAATATCTGAATTGAATATATTTTTCTTCATCTATATATTGAATTTTCAAAAAGTAACATCTAAAGCACTGCAACAGGTGTATTGGACTTTAAAAATGTAGGATCCCATTTTTTGTGTTTAGTACTGAATGTACAATACCCACAACAGGATCTTGGACATTCTCTGAAGGATCCATGAAGCAAAAACTACATATGTTGTGCAATTTCCCTGACTTTATACAGAACTTGGCCCAGAGCTAGTCACTAAATATTTGTTGATGTAATTAATGAATGGCAAATGAGAGCTTTAGTTAGCAGAGAAATTTAAACACCAGCAAAAATTTGGATTTGATATTTTGAGAAATAGGAACTCATTATTTTTTTTTTCTGGTTGAGTTTTCAGTAAGTATAGTAGTTAAAGAAAATTGCTTACTAGTTAAAGTAAATTTCAGGCAAAAGCTAAAGTAATATTCATCCCTATTTCTTATTTTTATTGTGCTCAGAAATATGTAACATAAAATTTACCATCTTAACATTTTTAAAAGTACAATAGACATTTGTGCAACACATCTCTGGAACCTTTTCATCTTCCAAAACTTGAGCCCCCTCCTCCCCCTGCCCCTTTTTTCCTCTCTGTGATTCCTGGCAACCACCATTCTCCATTCTGTTTCAAGGTCCATGTTGTAGCAACTGACAGGGTTTCATTCTTTTTAAAGATAAATAATATTTCATTATGTATATACCATGTTTTCTTTATCCATTTATCTGTTGATGGACATTTAGGTTACTTCCACATTTTAGCTACTGTGAATAATGCTGCAATGAACATGGGTGTGCAAGTATTTTTTGAGGCCCTGTTTTCATTTCTTCTGGATAAATTCAGAAGTGGAATTGCTGACCATATGGTAAATCTCTTTTTAATATTTTGAGGGACCTCCATATTTTTTCTGCCATAGCTACACTGTACCTAGTGATAGTAGGAATATGAAGCCCATTAACTTGACCAAACATCAGTGGCTAACTTTTAAAGAATAACTATGAAAGTCACTTACCGTGAAAATACATACACTAATCTTTACTCTGAATAAACATATGAAGTGAACTAAACATAAT
>NW_007233315.1:0-23064 GCF_000164805.1 Carlito syrichta | reverse complement strand
AGTTTAACCCTCGCATATGTTAGAAAAGACCAAGCGGCATAGTGGGAAAATGGGAAAATGAACCATGACATTCTCAGGTTAGGTGTGAGTACTTCGCATAAACATGCCATTTTCTTCTTCCACGACTGCACAGAATTTCTTCAGCCGTATCAAACAGCAAAGGTGGAAGACAGAAGGGCCTCAGCTTCCCGGGCTCGCTCTGTGGCCCGGGGTCTTCGGCCCACTGGGACCCTGTCAATCATGTGGACCTCCAAGGCTGGTTCCCAACACTACACCAGTTTGCATTCTTATCAACAGTGCCCAAGTGCACAAGTGTTCCAATTTCTCCACATCCTCATCAACATTTGTTGTTTTTGTTCTATGTTTCTGGCCATTTGTACATCTTTGACAAAACGTCTATTACATCCTTTGTCCATTTTTAATTGAGTTATTTGTGGTTTTGTTTTTATTGTTGAGTTGTAGGAGTTCTTCCAGAATTTTTTTTGGATACTAACCTCCTATCAGATAGATGATTTGTAAATATTTTCTCCCATTCCATAACTTGTCTTTTCATCCAGTTGGTTGTTTCCTTTGCTGTACAAAAGTTTGACGTAGTCCCACTTACCCATTTTTGCTTTTTTGCCTGTGCTGTTGGTATATATCCAAAAAAGTTTTGCCAACATCAATGACAAAAGCTTCTCCTTTATGTTTTCTTTTAGAAAACAAAAGCTTCTCCTTTATGTTTTCTTTTAGAATTTTAGAGTTTCAGATCTTATGTTTTGGCCTTTAATCCATTTTGAGTTAATTTTTGTATATGGTGAGAGGTGTGAATCCAACTTTAATCTTTTGCATATGGATGTCCAGTTTTCCCAAAACCATTTCTTGAAAAGACTGTTCTTTCCCCATTGTGTAGCCTTGGTACGTTTGTGAAAGATAATTTCACCATATACATGAGGGGCTATATCTGGGTTCTCTATTTTGTTCCATTGGCCTGCATGTTTGTTTCCATGCCAGTAACATACTGTTTTGTGAGAAGTGTGAGGTCTCCAGCTCTGTTTTTTTCTCTCAGGATTGCTTTGGCTGTTCAGAGGCTCATGAGACTCCATGTAAATTTTAGGGTTTTTTTTCTATGTTTTAAAATGTCATTGGGATTTTGACAAGAAACTCATTGAATTTGTAGATACTTTGAATAGTATTAAGTCTTTCAGTTCATTAACACAGGGTGTCTTTTCTTTTTGTTTGTCTTTTATTCTTTTCAACTGTGTTTTGTAGTTTTCTGTTACAAGTCTCTTATCTCCTTGATTGTTTATTTTTAGGTATTTTTTAAATGTTACTGTAAATGAAATTGTTTTCTTTATATATTTTTCAGATTGTTTATTGTTAGTGTCTAGAACACAACTGATTTTTTTGTGTGTTGTTTTTATATCCTATAACTTGGCTAAGATTTTTATTCGAACAGCCTTTTGGTGGAATCTTCAAGATTTTCTACATATGATTATTTCACCTGTGAAAAGAGATAATTTTACTTTCCTTTTTGGATGCCTCTTATTTCCTTTTCTTGTCTGGTTGCTCTGGCTAGACCATCCTGTATTATATTAGATAGAAGTCATGAGAGTAGGTATCCTTGTCTATTCTTCATCATAGAGGAAAAGTTTTTTAAAAATTTTAACCATTGAGTATGCTATTAGCTGTGGGGTTTTTATATGTTAGCTTTTATTATGTTGAGGCTACTTTTTTAGTCCTGATTTTCTGAGCATTTTTATCATAAAAGCGTGTTGAATTTTGTCGTGTTTTTTCTATATCAATTGAAATAATAGAGTTTTTTCCTTTGTACTGGTGATGTGGTGTATTACACTGATCAGTTTTCATGTGTTGGACTATCCTTGCATTTCAAGAATAAATTCCACTTGCTCATGGTGGGTAAGCCTTTTAATGTGTTGTTAAATACAGTTGGCTAAAATTTTATTGAGGATTTTATGTCAGTATTTATGAGGAATATTGGTTTGCAGCTTTCTTGTAATTTTTTTTTGATTTGGGTATCAAGGTAATGCTGACCTCGTAAAATGAGTTTGAAAGTGTTCCTTTCTCTTCAATTTTTTGGAAGAGTTTGAGACAGACTAGTGTTCATTCTTCTTTACATGGTTGGTAGTGAAGACATTTGCTCCTGTACCACTCTTTGTTAGGAAATTTTTGATTACTGATTTAATTTCTTTATGTGAGCTATAGGTTTGTTCAGATTTTTAATTTTCATGATTTTATCTTGATAAGTTATGTTTCTAGCAATTTATTCACTTTTAGGTTACTCAATTTGTTGTCATATTATTGTTCATAGTAGTGTCTTATCATTTTTTAGTTTTGTGCAATGAGTTTTAATGTCTCATCTTTTATTCCTTATTTTTGTTATTAATTCCTTTTTCATGGCTGAAGGGTTTGTTAATTTTGTAAAACTTAAAAAACTCTTAGTTTCATCAATTTTTTTCTCATTTGTCTATTCTTTATTTCATTCATTACTGCTATAATCTTTATTATTTTCTTCCTTCTGCTTTTTTTAAACTTTGTTTTCTTTTGTTTGCTTGCAGTGTAAAATTTGATTGTTAATTTGAGATCTTTCTTCTTTTTTAGTGTGGATATTTGTCACTATACATTTCCCTCCTAGTACTGCTTTTGCTGCATCTTATAAGTTTTGCTTTTTTTTCATTTATCTCAATATATTTTATTTCATTTATCTCTATATTTTCTAATTTCCCTTGTGATTTCTTCTTTGACTCTTTGGTTGTTCAGTTTGGTTGTTCTCATTGCCTTATTTAATTATATTGATTCTTCTTCCAAAATTCCTCTTGAATTCATTCAGTTTTCTCAGTTCTCATTGCTGTATTCCAGGTCACGCCAATGTCACATCTAAACATAATAACGGAAACTGTGTTAAAGCTAGATGGCTTGAATTTTCATTCTGGCTTGACCACCTAGTAACTGTGGGATCTTAAACGTATCACTTAATCTGTACCTTAGTTTTATCATTTACAGAAAGGAGATAGCACCAACCTCATAGGTGTGTTGTGAGGGTTGTAAGTTTTAATAAATGCCAAGACCTTGGAATAATGTCTGACTCATAGTACACCTATATGAAGTACCAGTAAGGAAGAGGAGGTGAAGGGTAATTATTACTCTCACTGTTACTCTCACCCATTAGCCTTCTCACTGGTCTCACAGCCCCTAGTTCTGCTTTCTTCTAATTCATTCTCTATAATGTTATCAGAGTAATCTTTCTAAAGTGCTCTACTTCAAACCTTCTAAAGACTCCCTTTTGCTCTCAAATTAAAGTAGAAACTTGTAAACATGGTCACTAAGTCTGTTATTGCAGGCAGCCCATTGTCACTAAGTCGTAAGCCTCAAGCCTTACACTCCCAGTTCCAGTCATACTAAAATTATGTCTGTTACTCAAATGTGCCAAGATCTCTGTTGTCTCTGTTCTTTTGAAGGGGAAATTTTCTCTTAATGCAGTATTCTTTCCCTCCATCTCTACTGCAATCTTCACTTGTGTAACTTCCACTAAATTCCTTCATATTGAACGTTGTTACTAGAGGCAACCCACCTTGACCTCTTAA
This sequence comes from Carlito syrichta, assembly GCF_000164805.1. Taxonomy (NCBI): domain Eukaryota; kingdom Metazoa; phylum Chordata; class Mammalia; order Primates; family Tarsiidae; genus Carlito; species Carlito syrichta. The sequence goes on along the minus strand of NW_007233315.1, from coordinate 19,480 downwards.
AATAGGTCGTGGTCCCTGCTTCATCACACATTATTATAATTTCTTGCTTAGTACTCAATTTCTTTCATTAGATTGTACACTATCAATATCATGCTCAGTATTGTCTCCAAAGGACCTGCCACAGAGATGGATACATAGCAAACGTCCATGAAATTTTCCTGAAAAAATGCATGCATGCTTGAAAACAATGAGTGAACAATTTGATCATTTTTATAAGTATATAATTCATTCTTAATATATGTTTTAAATGCCTCTCTAGCTTGGAATTCTGGAGCTCTCTCCATCTTGCTATATTCCCTAGAAATAGGAAGCTACTTTTTATGTCCCTAAATATGGTATATTGTTTCATGTCTTTATAAATGTGCTAATGCAGTTCCTTTTGCTTGTAATGTTCTTCACATGGCACAAATGGCAAGAATCTGTGTAACCATTAATACACAGCTCAAAGGTAAACTTCTCTGTAAAGTCCTTACTGCAATTCTCCTCCATAGAGTTGACCATCACCTCCACTGAGCCATGTGCATGCTTTTGACCTTGTGCATGTTTCTGAGATTCACTGTACCATATGCTTTTATATATACATTCTGATTATATTGTACAAATCTTGATGGAAGGATCCAAAGCTTACTATTCTGTTTCTCAAAGCTTGCAGAGTACCTGGTATTCATCGTTATGTCGACAAGTAGAAGTTGAATATCATAGATGTTAACAGAGGTGAGGATTTAGGAAGGGCTCCTGTGTAGTGTCAGATGTGATGGAATATAAAGATATATGAGAATTCACATGGAGAATTCTCCATAATTCGTATTGTCTTAATAGAAAAATAGCAATGCTAACCTCACATAAAGGAGATTTAGAGAGAGGAAACTACATGATAAGCAAATGGTATGGTAGCTCAATTTTTAGTTCTTTGAGAAAATGCCATACTACTTTCCACAGAAGTTGAATTAGTTTACATTCCCACCAACAGTGTAGAAGTGTTCCCTTTTCTCTGCAGCCTTGCCAATCTCTTTTTGGTTCTGGGGGGGGGTTGTTTTTTTTTTTTCCTTTTTTTTTCTTTTTAATGATAGCCATCTTGACTGATGTTAGGTGGTATCTCATTGTACTTTTGATTTGCATTTATCTGATGATTAGTGAGGCTGAGCATTTTTTTCATGTTTGTTGACTGCTTTAATGACTTTCTTTGAGGAGTGTCTGTCTGTTCATGTCCTTGTCCATTTTTTTATTTTTTATTTTTGTTTTATTTCCATCAATTATCCACAATTTTAACCACAATTAACCACAATTTTAATTGGCTCTGAATTGATCATGATATTTAATCATTTTCTCAGATATTGTAACTTCGATCCTATAGTGTGGCTATTATGGAAGACAGTCTTTAACACTGAATTTGCTGAAAGACTGTGCTTATCTCATGAAAGAATGGCATTAAGCAGGCAGTCTGAAGTGTCACTTACTATTTGTTATTCAAAAGAATAACCATGAAGATTTAGGAAAACACAAATGAAATTAAACGTGAACCATTTAACTCAAGTACTCTTCCACATAATCAATTTATACATGTTTGGCAAATGTGCCCTGACTCAAACAAAACCTTGAACCCAAGAACATTGCAAAACCATATGTATATGGTTTATTAAAAATAGTTACAGATGTAGTGGACAAGCTCTAAAATTGATCCCGTAAACAGAACAAGTAGAAAAGCAATATGTGTGTTGAGATGTGGTTAAGATCATGGGCTCTGCAGCCAAACATTTAGTTCAAAGCTCATTCTACCCCTTACTTAATTATTTACTAAATTACTAAATCTCAGTTTTCTCATCTATAGAACTTGATATTTCAATAAAATCAAGCTCAAAGAGTAATTGTGAAGTTGAAAGAAAATAATGTCTTGAACAATGTCCAACACATTGTAAGGGCTCAGTAAATATCTGCTGTTATTATTAGTTCTACTTAAAGGAACACTAGTGGCAATATAAATAAGTTAAAACACAGAGTCAATTTGTTAAGATTGCTAATAAGACCTGTTATATTTATTTTCTACTCTGGGCCAACTACTGAGCAAGATGCTCCAGGTAAATCATTTCACTTACCTTCACAGTGGCGCCTAGTACTGCTTACCCTAATTTATAAGAGAGAATAAGATGCAAGGAAGTTGCTAAATTGGCTCAAGATCACAGAACCAGTCAGGGTAGAGCCAGGTTTGTTAGACTCTTAAACCAGTACTCTTTGTATATATATATATATATTTTATGCTGGGATTTAGAGACTGATGAAAGGGAAAGTTGAAGAAATAACCTTTATTTAGTGATTGTTAATGGTAGAGTTGTATGCTTTTTCATTATATTATGCTGTATCTCAAATTTTGGTTTTTAATCAAACTGATTTCCTAGCTTGGAAAAGACTACGTGAAAAAAGGTATATCAAATATGATTTCTCTAAAATAGCCCCTAGTTCTCCAAAGAAACAATTGATCTTAGTGTAATAGTTGAAATGATGCCTCTATTGCATCTTTAGACCACTTTATGAATCCGGAATTTAGAAGCTTTGCACAGAGAAATGCTTCTAGGCTAGAAAACTTCTTCCCCTGTTTTACAGAATTATGGATGGTATATAGCTGAAGAAGGGAAGGGAGGCATGTAAATTAGAATCAGGAGAGACAAGGGAATGTCTGGAGAATAAAGTAAGATGAAAGAAATTTCTGGATGAGGAGAGGTCAAGGCAGAGCCTACTATAAGTTATCTGCACCTAAAAATTGATATTACCTTCAAGGAAGCATGGAACTAAGCTGCAACAGAAGTTCTATGTTGAACATACTCTATTCCTAAAAATAAACCAATATATCAAGGGTCTTCCAAAGTTTTAATTCCCTGATGCTCCATCTGTGTCCAATCAGTGTCAGAACTTTTCACCACTGTGCTCAACATGGATTTAATGTCTTTGGTTTTTGGAAAACTAATATATGACCCTCTTCTCTCACTTCTTACTAGCAAAACCTCCTTTGATTCTACTTCATTCCTCTTCTTCGTCCTGCCAACTAAATTTGTTTTGACCCTTTCCAATGTTTCTCTAACATCGATGCCCAGTCTGTTCATGTGTTTGTGTTCACTTTTTTTTCTCTTTCCCACAGGTTGCCACAGCCCTGACTTTTCTTACCAAATTCAAAACCTGAAATGTTGCCAAAAAAATTAGCTTTCAGTTTTTAGAAAGAGAATGGAGTTAGTTCCGAGGGTCAGGCAGGCAGGTGTCAGGCCAATCTAAAATAAGTAGGCAAATAATAAAAAATAAATAAATTTAAAGAACGCTATTTAAGAGTTCATTAAATATTCAGTCCTGTGCAAAGCACTTTATATTGGTTATCTCACTTAATCCTTACATTATTTGAAATAGCTATTCTTATTTTCCTGATTTTACATGTGAAGAACTGAGACTTTGGAAGGTCAAGTACAGGGTCAAAAATACTATGGTGCCCAGGTGCAGTGGCTCATGCCTGTAATCCCAATACTTTGGGAGGTCAAGGTGGGAGAATCACTCGAGCCCAGGAGTTTGTTGTATGCAGCCCTAGGCAGCATAGTGAGACCTCATCTCTACAAAAAATAAAAAATAAATTAGCCAGATGTGACATATGCCTTTAGTCCCAGCTACCTGGGAAGCTGAGGTGGGAGCATTGCTTGAGTCCAGGAGGTCGAAGCTGCAGTGAGCTATGATCATGCCACTGTACTGCAGCCTGGATAACAGAACAAAAACCTGTCTCAAAACAAACAAACAAACCCAAAACAAACGAACAACAAAAAACTCCCACAACTATGGTGTTTGAAGTTGGGATGACATGAAACTGCTTATACAAAATTAATAAAGGTAAAAGCTATAGAAAGAGACCTGAGCTCTACAAAGTTGCAACTATGCTTAGAAATTAACAAATTCCTTGTTTCTAAATTTGCTTTCACTCTTTCACTTTAATAGTAGCAAATGATTATCTTCATGTTCTGACCCGTGGGATGGAGAGAAGCTGCCTGTGAGGTTGATAAATATATCTTCCCTTAAACAATGAGCCTAATTCTCACAGATAGCCTTGATGATATTCAGTAGTTTGGCCAAAGGGTGTGAGCAGCTTTAACCTCTGGGAATGATACCTCCCGCATAACCTTCTTACTATGCTATCTCTGTAATAGTGCTCAGGGGTCAGTAGCTAATGATTGCAGGACTTGCTTTCTAGATAGCTCTCTATTGTAAGATCTAAAAATAGTGTTTGAGATGTTTTTCAGACTTGGTATTTCCACCCAGACCCACGACATACCAAGAAGCTGACTCTGTTGCTCTTATGATCCCCTCCTAGAAACTGGCTCTGCACACAAAAATAGTTTTGACAGCCCCATGACATCATCATCAACCAATCAGCAACACCCATTTCCTAGGCCCCTGTCTACCTAATTATTCCTGTAAAAACCCAGGCTTAATATTCTCTGGAAGGCAGATTTGAGACATATCACCTGTCCTCCTTGCTCAGCTGCTTTGTGCTATTAAACCCTTTCTCTAATGAAACAGCAGCTGTCTTAGTCTTGACCTTTCTGGGTGGTGGGCATAGCAACTCAGGCTGTCACATGCCCTATGCCCTGACTCCCTATCGAGGTATTGACTGGAGGAAGCGGCACAGGGGACCTGCTGGAGGGCTATGTCTTCTTTCTTTCTCTGTAGACTAGATACATAAGGGTATTCATTCTGCAAAAGTTCATCAATCTTTATATGTCTTACTTGTATATTATACTTCAACAAATGTTTACATTTTAAGAACTCTAATAATATTTTTTTTTCAGGATTAAATATACAAACATTGATTATGCAGGTATCCTTGTTGATGAGGTATGCCCCTCCCTCCCCTAGAAGATTCCCTCAACTGCCAATCCCACCCCTCCTCCCCTGAGAGTTTCCCTCTACTGCCAATCCTTTTCTTTTAGTATTACAATTGTTCAAGGTTTACTCATGAGTGAGAACATATGGTACACTGTTCTTTGTTTTTGTGATAGATCACTGATTATGATCGACTCCAAATCCATCCAAGTTGCTGTGAAGTCCATATATTTGTCCTTCTTTATGGCTGCATAATTGTCCATTGTGTATATGTACCACATTTTTTTTTATCCAGTCCAGCTTCAATGGGCAACATGGTTGGTTCCATGTTTTTACTATTGTGAATAGAGCTGCAACAAACATACATGTGCAGGTATCTTTTTTGTAGAATGATTTGGGTTCCTCCAGGCAGATTCCCAATAGGGGATTAGCTGTGTCATATGGAAGGTCTATTTCTAGTTCTTTCAGAAATCACCACACTATCTTTCAGAGAGGTTGCACTAGTTTGCATTCCCACCAGCAGTGCAGAAGTGTTCCTTTTTCTCCGCATCCTCGCCAGCATCTGTTGTTGTTTGTTTTATTAATGATGGCCATTCTTACTGAATTTAGGTGGTATCTCAATGTGGTTTTGATTTGCATTTCTCTAATGATGAGTGAGGCTGAGCACTTTTTCATGTGTCTGTTGGCTGCCGGTATATCTGCTTTTGAGAAGTGTCTGTTAAAGTATTTTGCCCACTTTTTAATGGGGCTGTTTGTTTTATTTCTTTCAGCATGTATGAGTTCCTTGTAGACTAGATGTTAGGCCTTTGTCAGATATACAGTTGGCAAATATTGTTTCCCATTCTGTGGGCTGTCTCCCCGCTCTCTTGATGGTTTCTTTTGCTTTGTAGAAGCTTGTTAGCTTGATGAGGTCCCACTTGTCTAACTTATTTCTTAAGGTATTGGCCATTAGGGCTGTGAATAGGAATTGGTTGTCAGTTCCAATTTCCATAAGGGCGTCTCCTGCATTTTCTAAGATTCTTATAGTTTGAGGTTTTTCCTTTAAGTCTTTGATCCATTTAGAGTTAATTTTTGTATATGGTGATAGGTAGGGGTCCTGTTTTAATCTTCTGCATGTTGTCAGCCAGTTTTCCCAGCACCATTTACTGAATAGGTTCTCCTCTCCCCAGCAGTTGTTGTTGGAGGCTTTGTCAAAGATGAGTTGGTTGAGGAATTGAGACTTTGTTTCTGGAATCTCTATCCTGTTCCATTGGTCTATGTGCCTGTTCTTTACCAATACCAGGCTGTTTTGATTACTGAAGCCTTATAGTGAAGTTTGAAGTCTGGAAGTGTGATACCTCCTGCTTTGTTTCCTTTGCTAAGGATTGTTTTGGCTATTCTTGGTCGTTTATGTTTCCATATGAATTTCTGTATTGTCACTTCCAGTTCTGAAAAGAATGTTAACTTAATGGGTATTGAGTTGAATCTGTAGATTGCCTTTGGTAGGATGGACATTTAACAACGTTGATTCTTCCTATCCATGAGCATGGAATATTCTTCCAATTGTTTGTGTCTTCTTTGAGCAGTGTTTTTAGTTTTCATTGTAAAGGTCTTTCACTTCTCTGGTTAGGAGGATGCCGAAGTATTTCTTTTTGTGTGTGTGACTATTGTGGATGGGATTGTGCTCTTAATTTGGGTCTCTGCCTGCTTGTTGTTGATGTATAGGAATGCAACTGTCTTTTGCACATTTATTTTGTACCCTGAGACTTTGCCAAAGTCCTTTATCAGTGTAAGCAGATTCCCTTGTATATTCAAGGTATAAGATCATATCATCAGCAAAGAGGGATAACTTGACTTCCTCTTTTCCTATTTGGATACCCCTGATTTCCTTTTCTTGTTTAATTGCCTGAGCTAGGACTTCCAACACAATGTTGAACAAGAAGGGTGAGAGTGGGTAGCCTTGCCTTGTTCCAGTTTTTAAGCGAAGTGTTTCCAGTTTCTGTCCATTTAACAATATGTTAGCTGTGGGTTTATCTAGATGGCACTTACTATTTTGAAGGTGTGTTCCTTCTATACCTAGGTGTTTGAGATTTTTTATCAAGAAGGGATGCTAGATTTTATCAACAGTTTTTTCTGCATCTAATGCAATAATCATGTGGTTCTTTTTTTGCATCTGTTGATGTATTTAATGACATTTATGGTCTTGCGAATGTTGAACCAGCCCTGCATCCTGAGGATGAAGCCTACTTGGTCATGGTGGATGATTTTTGAGATGTGTTTTTGGATTCGATTTACTAGAATCCTGTTGAGGATTTTTGCATTTATGTTTATAAGAAATATTGGCCTGTAGTTCTCTTTTTTGTTGGATCTTTATCCAGTGTGGGTATCAGTGTGATGATAGTTTTGTAAAATGATTTGAGGAGAAATCCATCTTTCTCTATTGCCTGAAATACTTTCAATATGATTGATATTAGCTCCTCCTTGTATGTTTTGTAGAATTCTGCTAGGGCTTTTGTGTGTGTGTCTGTGTGTGTCTGTGTGTGTGTGTGTGTGTGTGTGTGTGTGTGTGGGTAGGTAGTTTTCTTATGACAGAGTCAATTTCCTGGGTTGTTATTGGTCTATTTAGTGTCTCAATGTCTTCCTGTTTCAACCTGGGGAGGTTGTGTGATGTCAGAAAGTTCTCCATTTCATTTAGGTTATCAAGTTTGTTTACATACAGGTATACATAGTAATCACTGATAATCTTTTGTATTTCTTCAGGGTCAGTTGTGATTCGATCTTTTGTCTTTCTGATTTTGTTTATTTTGGCTTTTTCTTGGTCATTCTGGCTAAGGGTCCATCAATCTTGTTAATTCTTTCAAAGAATCAGCTTTTTGTTTTGTTGATGTTTCCTATGATATTTTTGTCTTCTATGTTCCATATTTGGGCTCTTATTTGGTGATTTGGATTCTTCTGCTAAAGTTGGGTATTGGTGGTTTTCTCTTTGCAGCTCCCTTAAGTGATTTGTTAGGTTCTCTACTTGTGATCTTTCCATTTGCTTGATTTGTACTCATAGAGATATAAATTCCCCTCTGAGAACTGCTCTCAGGGCATCCCAGAGATTTTGGTAAGATGTTCTTAATTTTCATTTGTTTCCAAGAACCTTTTAATTTCTGCTTTGATTTCAGTGTGACCCAGTGGTTGTTCAGCGTCATGCTGTTTAGTGTCCATGCCCCTGTGGACTTTGGGGAAATGCTGTTGGTGTTGATATTTATTTTTATTCCATTGTGGCCTGAGAATGTGCATGGCAAGATTTCAACCTTAGGGAATTTGTTTATGCTTGATTTATGACCAAGGATGTGATCAGTCTTGGAGTATGTTCCATGTGGTGATGAGTAGAATGTATATTCTGTGGTTGTTGGGTGGAATAATCTGTAGGTATCTATTAAGTCCATTTGGTCGGGTGTCAAGTTTAGGTTCTAGATTTCCTTGTTGATTTTTTGCCTTGTTGATCTGTCTAGGGCTGTTAGTGGGGTATTCAAGTCCTCTGCTATAATAGTGTTAGAGTTAATATCTTTTTTTAGTTTAATTAGTAGTTGCTTTATAAATGCTGGTTCTCCTGTGTGGGGTACATATATGTTTACTATGGATATTTCTTGTTGACAGATTGAAACTTTTATTATTATGTATTGTCCTTTTGCATCTTTTTAAATTTTTGATAGCTTAAAGGTTGTTTTGTCTGATATTAAGATCGCAACTCCTGCCTTCTTTTGTGATCCATTTGCCTAAAAACTCATTTTCCATTCTTTAACTTTGAGACTGCGTGTGTGTTTTGAGATGAATCTTCTGGATGCAGCAAATAATTAGGTCATGGTTTCTTATTCAGTGTGCCATTCTGTGTCTTTTCATTGATGCATTTAGTCCATTCACATTCAGGCTGATTATTGAAGCTGCATAATCTCTTAGGGATTGTATATCTGGGGAGGATTTTAATTCTCCATCACCGATGAAGCTGAGCCTGGTTGGACAGGAAATTCTTGGTTTAAATTGTTTTTCTTTGAGGACTTTTAATATAGGCCTCCAGTCCCTTCTTGCTTCTAGTGTTTCTGCCAATAGGGCTGCTGCTATTCTGATTGATTTTCCCTGGTAGGTAGTCTGACCTTTCTCTTTTGCTGCCTTTAGGAATTTTTCTTTTGTGACTACTTTGTGTAGGCAAATTACTATATGTCTAGGGGTTGGTCATCTCATTTGAGTCTTGTGGGGGTTCTCTATATCTCTTATGCTTGGTTGGTCATATCTCTGGTGAGATGAGGAAAGTTATCTTGGATTACCTCCTGAAATACTTGTTCCAAGTTGTTCTCCATTTCCCTTTCTTCTTCTGGAATGCCAGTCAGGTGTAGGTTCAGCCTCTTGATATAATCACACATCTCTTGTAGGCTTTGTTCTTTCTTTTTGAGTCTTCTTTCTGTTTTTTACAGATCTGGTTAATTCCATGTTCTGGTTTTCAAGTCCTGAGATTCTAACTTCAGCTAGATTAATTCCTCCTTCCATGCTTGTCATCTTGTTATTTACTTCCTGGATGAAATTTTTTATCTGCACAGAGTCAGCAGAGAATAAAGCACAACAAGAAACTTGAAAACACACACATAAACAAGCCAAAAGAAAACAGAGATGCCAAAATCTCTGTTACAAGTTCCTTCAGTGTTGCATCTTGTCTTTCTTGAGTCTTATTTACTCTTTCCATCTATTCCCTAATCCCTGTCATATTCTGGGGTCAGTCGCTGGTGACTTCCATTGTTTGGGGACCAAGGTCTGATTTTTCAGGATTTTTGTCTTTGGTACACTTGAAATTACCTGAGGTCTTTCTTTGTTTTTTTCTCATTTGTGGCAGATCTCTTGTTTTTCTCTTTAGTTCTGTATTCAGTGTCAGTGAAAGAGGCTTTCCCTTCTGATGTTTCTTTAGTCCTGTATTCTTCCCTGATCCAGGTTCTGGATCTGTTCTATTTTGAAATAGGATGATAGATGGGAAACTGCTGTCTCTTGTAGTTCTTGAAATTTGAATAAAGTAGGGAATGTGGTGCTAGGAATCAGAAACTACTTACAAATTAGAATGTTCACTTATTGTGGTATGTGTTCCCTGAGACCCATTCCCTGCCACCACTCTATATGATGATGCAAAGCAGAAACCAATGCAAAAGCAATTGAACACATACACACACACCCCAAAACAAACTGGAATAACAACAAAGTGAAACAAAACAAACAACTACAAAAAAAACTCCCAAGAAAACTAAACATGCACACACATGCCTAGCACAAAGCATATAGAGAAGAAAAACAGAAAGACCGGAGGGGGAATAAAAGGTATTCAGGTCGAATCCTCACACATATATTGACACACACTTTAAACTATAAAAAATGAAATAAGAAAACCCAGAAGAACAGAAGAGCAAAAACGACCAACAACAACAAAATAAAAATATGAACACTTAATCATTCACATAATCAGAAAAAGACAAATAGAAGAAACAGAAAAAGAAAAGAAAAAAATTGGGATGGGATGATGCAGGTCAAACCCTTACATACACATTCATGCACAAAGGAAAAATATTTTAAAAAATAGATGAACTAACAAACAAATAGTCAAAAAATTATAAAGTTAAAAAACAATTGAAAATTAAAACAAAAAAACAAAAAAACCTGCCCTCTTGTTGCAGGCTCTGTAATTGTTCCTCTAATCAGGTCTCTCCTGCAGAGCCACCTCTTTCACTCTCTCCTCAGGGAACGAAGCAGGGAAGAAGGAGGGACAGTGGAGGTGGGTGGGGCTTCAGGCCTCCCCTCCCACTCTCGTATGGTCAGGGAGATCTCCTCCCGTAGGGAGGTGTGGGATTGTCTCTTCCCCAGGTATGTACTCTCACTGGGGGTGCTCCAGCCAGGCCTATCCTGGAATGGAGTTCTCCTATTGCGATTGACATCCAGGTTCCACCTGGGTTTGTCCCTCTCAGTCATGACCCAGCTGTGTGGGTCTGACGTTCAGTGGATTGCTGGGGAGGAGGAGGTTTGGGTCAGTCCCAGAGTCACCACTGATCTCTTTTGAGTTCTACCTCATCCTTTTCTGACTATGTCCTTTGTCCCACAGCTGGATCAGGGTAGGGGGTGGGACGCCTGGAACTCAGCACACATCAGGTCCCTCTGAAGTTTTTGCTCTCAGGATACTCCCTCTGGGCAATAATCAATCTTTGAGTAGTTGACCTGCCAGTCACAGAGGTCAAGTCTATTGCTCCATGGTGAACAAGTCAGAGCACTTTCCTGTCCTGCCTTCAAGATGGTGGTGGGGTGCCTCTCTCGTCCTCTTCCATGGGAACTTGCCTCTGTACTCCCTCCACAGACCCTGCCAGAGCCCTACCAGATGCTGAAGTGGTGAGGCAAAGCCAGGACCCAGCAGTCTCTCTCCTGCTTCAATGGTGAGGGAGAGCCTGGGGCGATAGTTTCTCCCTGTGACTTTTTCAAAGGAAAACTTCTGTCGGTTTTTAAAAAAACAATGATGCTCTGCTTTTGCAACCTGGGAAGAGCCAGGGACAAAGCAAATAAACTGTAGCACCAGCTGTTGCACCAGGGGCCTGGCTGTCAGGAGCAGATGTGATGTGGAGAGCAGACGAGCACTGTCACTGTAGCAGGCCTTGAGTAAAGGCCCCAAGAGAAGGTAAAGTCTCACTTAATGGCCCCAAGCTCGTAGGCAAGGTCTCACTTGGTAACTCTGCATCCTAGCCAAAGGCAAGGGATGCAGCCTGCTACCTGAAACAGTGTCTCAGATGTCTACACATCCAGGTGCACATAGCATAAATAAAGCCTAGTCACAACAAGATAACCCCCAAACAACTCACTTTTAGGTAGCAACAAAATTTCCATTATGGCTCCCTTAGAGACCTTGAATTCCTTTCAACTTTCTTTGTGCTTAATTATAAAATAAACATGCTGAGCTAGTTCAGGGCCACTTCTCCTCCATCAGAGGAAAGTGTCCCACCTGGCCCCAGCTTTTCTTTATGTCTTTGTGTCTGTGTCTTTCTTAATCTTTTGCTGCTTTCTCTCTCGGGACCTTCAAGGAAGCCGCGCCTGCGGCGGCACCTGGACACCCTCTCACAACCTCCACTTAGACAGTCTCTCCCAGCATTTTCTTCCCAGGTAAGGTTTGTTGATTTAAAAAAAAAGAAAAAAGAAAAAGAAGATGGCACTTGGCTTCTGCATCCCAAGAATTGCCAGGGACCAAGCCCAGCAGCTGTGGCACCAGCCACCACACCAGGAGAGCCCTGGCCACCAGCTCCCTAGCCCTCACTCAGTCAGCCACTCACACACCCACTCACTCACCAGCACGTACACAAAATTTTCCATACACTCACTTACTATGGGGACTCTCATAGTCTGACTGACTTGGCCGCCATCTTCCTGACTCCTTCTAATAATATTTTTTAAAATACCTTGTTCAAAGTATCAGTGGGAGAGCTGAAATAAAATGGAAAGTTGCCTGATTCCAGAGCCCAGATATTTCAACTGAACATGGTACGTTCTATTTTATAGAGGGCACACTGGGTAATGTAAAGAGTATGATACTGAGTCTCCTGAATTTATGGAATTATTGCTGTCTGAGTAATCTCCTTGGGCAACCAGATTGGTTCCTGACACAGTGGAGAAAAATTAGGCAAACAATCACTGCAGGGGAAGCATTTATTATGGATTTGGGAAAAGAGGATGTTGAAACTGAGACAGTCTCAGCAGTTGCTACAACAGGAACCAAGACTTGGTTTCTAGGGGCCTTAAGAATGCCAAAAAGTGGGTAGGGAAAAAAAAGAATGTCAAAGAATAATGACTTGACACCCAAAGTTAACTTTAGGTTTTTCTTCTATCCAAAATCTGGGTCAATTTAGCACACTAAATTGAATTAAAATTCTATGACGCTGGGCTGGACAATAGAGTGGAAATGATGCTAACATTTGGTTCTGAGTCAAGTTGCCTCCCAGTTCCATCCAAGACAAAGATCAATTAGTACAAGAAATAGATAAGCTTCAAATCAAAGGAACTAGTCAGAGAGGTGAAAACCTATAGGGCACAGTAGATCTTAAACTACAGAGAGCAAAACAGAATGAGACGGTTCTGGTGTTTTATTGGAGGCAAAGTTTGGAAAGATTTCTGAGATGCTATGATTTTATCCCTAGGTAGGAGCAAACTGTGTAGGGCACCAGTTGGTTTGGGCTACTCTAGGGTGGCATCTTACTCTAGGGAGGCTCCTTTGCTCTGAGAATTTAGTCACTGATGCTGCTTGTCACACAGGGCAAAAGTGGGTCATGAAAATTATGTCTTCTGTTTTCTGAATGCCTGATAAGATACCTTCACACACTTCAAGTGTAGTGACATAAGGCACACTGGTATCAATAAAGTTTTTCATGAAGTATGGGACACCCATCCACAGCTCTGTTTTCACCTCAGACAAATACAGGAACCTCATTAGTCTCTTTCCCATAGATTTTTCTCAAGTTTCATAGGCAACAGATCTCCATGTTTTTTATCCACTGAAATATTTCCTCCAATGTCACTTTGAGTTTGGCAGGTCTTAGCTCAACCAGGTAATGATTTTGCTGTTTTTCTGCAGAGTTTGCATAAGGTTTCAGGTCGGCAAAAGCCAATGTATGGGTGGATCTCAGCACTACTTCCTTCTACTTTAGTGGCCTGAAGTACTCTGTGGCAGGTTGCACAGAGCTCATCTTTTTTCTATTGTTTTAGACACATAGGAGGTACTAGCATTGCTTAATTTTTCTACCTAAAGGGAGAGGCTCAAGAGATGACATATTTATACTTGGTCTAGGAAGTTAGCACAAACCACTCTTTTGTAAAGAAACTTTCAAATTCATGCTGACAGAAAAAGAAAGGAAAGTCCAAAGCAAAAATTATTGTTGGTTATAAAAAGCAATCAGAACAGGGAGAAATGAAAAGAAAATGCCAAAAAAAATTTAAGAAACTCTAATTTAAGAAACTCCATATTGAAAGGATGATATTTTCATAAAAAATTTCTCCCAGTGTGCCCCTCTATAAAATAGAAATAGAAATTTAAGAAACTCCATATTGAAAGGATCACATTTTCATAACATTCAGGACCTGCCTTTCACAGTGTTGTCTGACACTGTGAAAGGCATGATGAAAAATTATGAGTATGGTAAAATGGTGATAACAACTGTGTCTTAAGGGTTGTCATAAGATGAAAAAGATAGTAGGGAAAAGTCTCATTGAGCATTCATATGTGCTAGACAAGCTTCTAAACATTGTTCTTGTATTATATTTTATTCCTCACAACCACCTAGAAGGTAGGTTCCCAATTCCATTTTACAGTTATAAAAATTAAGGCAGAGAGAAGTCACTATTTCTTGACTCGTTGTAAGTCAGGATTTGAACCCAGGCAGTCTAGCTCCAGAGACCATGGCATTCACCACTGCTTTTTAGAACTAGGCACAGTGTACAGAGGAGGTCTGAGCAAGATCTTGACTGATGGGATATGACCAGGTGGGGGCAGCAGGAGATGTTCCCTGCTTTACCCAGAAGGATCTTTCTTATATGCAATGCAACTTATTTTATTGTTCTCCTACTTGAAACACAGGAAGGGACAAGTCCAAACTTCCCTGAAAAACGTAATAAAGCTCTTATGACGTGGTCTCTGCCTATCACTCTAATTCGTATTGGTTTTTGTTTTTGTTAGTTTTCTTGCTATTGTTTCATTATTTTGTTTCTTTAATACATTATATTAGATTTTGTCACACTTTATTGTAAATGCTTGCAAACATGTCTGTCTGTAGAAGATTAGAGGCCAGGAGGGAAAGATCCGTGCTTGTTTTCTCCCTCTTCTACTCCCAGAAGTAGAAAATAGTGTTCAAAATATTAAATTAACCATAAAGTATAGACATAAATCAATCAGAACAGACATTTGAAGTCAAAAACCAGTAGGAATTTGTCATTATATAACCACCCAGTGGCACAATAGTGAGTGTTTACTATTGAGCCACCCAGTTCAATAGTGGGTGCTTACTATTTGTGAATGAATGAATGGATGTACAGATGAATTTAAGAATCATAGCACTTGACATTTTTTTTGCCTTTTGTTTCAGTCTCACCCTTGGGTCCAGTTATGTCCTTTTTCTCCCTTAGCTTCTAAACTACATATTTAAATTATATTTTATGTATCCTTAAAAGAGAACTGAAATTGCTTCTATAAGGATGGAAATGAATAAGTAAGAGGTCTCACAATTAAGTTCATGAACTCATCCCAGAAAAAGTGCTACATACCTCATTGCTGAATATCACTACAGTCACCTTTGAAGTACTCCCCTTGGGAAGCTATGCACTGACATCACTACCTAGTCCACCCATCAAGGCCATTTTGGAACTCTTTTTCTGGACTGGCCATTAGAGTTGTTGTCCTATTACCCTTGATGTCCCGAATGTTATGAAAATGTCATCCTTTCAATATTTCCTTTATTTTTGGGTAAAGAAAAATGTTACTGGGGGCTGGATCAGGTAAGTAGGGCAGGTGTTCCAATACAGTTATTTGTTTACTGGCTAAAAACTCCCTCACAGACAGTGCTGTGTGAGCTGGTGCACTGTTGTGGTGCAAGAGCTCCTCTGGGGTCATTTTTGTACATTCTCATGCCAAGATTTTCAGTTAAGATTTTTCTAACTGTTTCTCTATTGTTGTTTATTTGGTCTGCTATGATTCTCACAGTCGGCCTACAATTTTGACTCACAATTTGATGTATTTTTACAATTTTTTGTCAGTTCTGCTTGTTACTAGCCATCCCTACCTCTCTTCATCAGTGATGCTTTCTCTCCCATCAGATCCATTTGTAACTGCCATTTTCTGCATGGTATTATCTCCATAAACTTGAACTAGCCTGTCTCTGATTTCACTTCCACTCTTGCCAGCTTTAACAAGAAATTTAATGTTTGTTTATTGCTCTAACTCAAGCTCTGACATTCTTGCAACAGCATCCAAATCATGCAACAACAAAAATGAACACCACTCAGCAAAATACCACCACATATTGACATGAACACAACTGTGAGACACTGATATGTCAAGGTTATGAAATCTTACTGAGTTATTTGCACAGTGCTGCCAACGTAAGCACACAGTGGCAAGTTCATGAACTTAATTGTCAGACCTCATACACAAAACTGTTGGTGACATTAACTACCATTTAGAATGATGACCCCAAGGATTGCCAATATGAGACCCGGAATGAACAATAGGCTGTGGGTTATCATTCTTCTTTCTTTCAAATATCACAGGCTCAAGTGACAAATTTACATCTGGATAGGGGATCCCAGGACATTATCTGGATGTTGTGGTCCTGGGATAAAAAGACAGATACAAGATGAGAAAAGCATTAAAAGGGCACAAAAAATATATAGTTTCCAACTTCAGACATAAGGAAATGATTTGTTTGGATCGAATATATTCTTTTGAAGGCCAGAAAGTGCCTTAGTCTCTGGAAGAAAATTTTTTCAGGATGAAGGGTTGAAGCAAAACGTGTCTTTGGTCAAATACTTACCCAACCAGATCACTTAACTAACCAAAACACTCTAATGTCGGGGCATTTTACTTGAGATTTTGTGGCACAAACAAAATAAATATAACATTTCAAGCCCACATAGCCAGTTTTCTTTTATTTATCCTTTCCTTTTCAAGGTACTATAAATAATGACTTTTATGTTTCTTAGTAGTGCCAAAGTAATACTTAATTTTTTTATGTTAAAATTTTCCTATATAACAAGTCAATGCCAACTCATGTCATGGCCTTGGCAAGCTATTTAATTTTCCTAGTTTTTACTTTCTTAATCTGTTGAGTGGGAGGTTGGAGAACAAGACATTTTCAAAGTTCCTTTTAATGCTAATATTTTAAGATTCTTTGATAAATCAGTCATAGGCACAATATTTAGGCAAATTGAATTCAGGGGTATGCTGCAGTGGAAAATAATTTTCTTCAGAATTAAAGACAAAATCACTTGGTGACCTTAAATGCACTTACATCAAGTTGGTAAATTCCATCATAACTTCCCTCCAGGGCTCACAGCTACCCGTGTCAATGTAGATTTGTTGCTATAAGGTTGGTGTTTATGCAACTCTTTTCCCAAACAAATTTCCCAATTATGTAACATATGGTTTAGTTGACAGTAATCAAGGATGATCAAAGAAACAGTTCGTTTTTCTATTTGTGGTGTGTGTGTGTGTGTGTGTGTGTGTGTGTGTGTGTGTGTGTGTATGAGAAGGCATAAATCCCTTTGTGAAGGTACCCTTAGAAATCCAGTTTTATTCAGAATGCCTGTTATGGCAGGCATTCTACCACGTAGGAGGAAAACGTTCAAGGTACTCTCCTCTAAGAGAGAGAGAGGGAGAGGGGTTAAACAGAAAAAAAAAATTCACAATTTATACCTTCTGCCACATTCATTTCACTAGTCTTCTAAAATTACAGGGTTCTGACTTCTAATTCTCATGTGCTCAACTAAACATTCACCAAGCCTTCACTATGGTGTCTTAACAGATTCTATCTAACAGTCCAATTGTAACAAAGGTGACTCGCTTCCTTGGCACATTTTTTTAAAAAGTGTATTCAGGCTTTTATCTTTTCACCAATTTTTTAGTTTACTACTAAGAAACATAATCTGTAATTGAACTTTCTTAAATGGAATGGGCTTTTTTAATGATTGAATTTTCTGGGCATCCAATGGTTAATTCTCAAGTATTTTACTTACAGTCTTATTTTTAAAGTGAATTTTAAAAGTCTTTGTTCACTTTTCTCATTTAGCAAGTACTATATAAGGAACATACTTTGTACAACTTCCTCCTATAAACTTTTAAAGGATAGGAATTGGATTATATTCGCCATTGAATTCCTAGTACCTATCAGAGTACCCAGCCCATGGTTCATTAACATTTGTAGATAGGAGAATGCCACTGAGTCTTCCTTTGACTCCTGAGAATTTTCTCTGGATTTGTGGTATCATTCTTAATACTATTCTTAACTCTTCAGTGCTATAAATACAGAAGGTAGAAGATATTGGAGAGTATCCCAAATCACTATGAACAACTGCTTCATTTCTGATCCTCTCAATATGGGCCACCAGCCACGGCTGGCCATCAGAGTGCTCTAGAACCTGAGGTCTTGTTTCACTACTGACCACATCTCCTCACACTCCTCCAATGACACCAGGAGGCACTTGAAATAAATGTCTCCTGCAGTCTACCTCCTCGGATGCTCTGCCATTGGTTCTACACTTCCTCCCCTGGACTGACCTACTCATTGCCAATATCCCTCTATTCCATGGTGTCTTAAGCCCTTATTGCATTGGAAATGAACATCTCTACACTGTCCTCCCTGAAGAGTCCTCTATGTTCAGCTAATCGCCTTCTCTGAAATCTGATTCTTCCCAGAAGACAGTGCTTTCTCTGTAGCTTCCTTGAGATGAAGCCGCTCCTCTAAAATGCTCAAAGAATTGCCTTCTCCTAGCTCCACGTCACAGATTCCAGGCTCTGCACCCCCTTTTAAGTCTTCTGCGCCCTGTTTGATGTACATATCACTAAATTCAATGACTGGGAGTCAAGTTCTTCATTGGCCTCCACTGCCCTTGGCATTATGAGTATTTACCAAGGACCTGACAATGGGGTCATCATATCCCCCTCAACCATAGCTGCATCCATCATTTGGGGGACCTTAGCATCCCTGAGGATGTTCCTTTTCTCACTGTAACCTCATAGCTCCTTTGTGTGACTCGTTCCACAGAATATTTCCTCCACTTCAGCCAGAACTCTCAGGGCCATTTGTTGGAACATTGACTAGCTGGAACAGCTCTGTTTTCAAAATTTATGACTATAAAAGCTGACACTTTGACTAGAGCATGGCATCCTTTGCTTCTTGCACTCTTATCCAGCTTCCTCCCACAATGCTTCCTCTGCTTACATCTCTATGTCCAGTCCCTGTCTACGAACTCCTTTCCTACAGGTCCTAAAGGTGTGTTTGGTTTTTTGTAATTGGCTTCACTTCCATGTGCTTCTGAAAGGCATCATTTCAAGCCCTCTCTTGAAAATGCCTTAACTCCTTCCTCTCCGTAGTTCTTGTATCATCTATACCTTGAACTCCCCACCAAGGATCCTTGGAGTTGTGATCCTTGGATCACAATACACACTCTCATCTTCAGAGTTGATAAGCATTGCTGAAAACAGACCACTGTGGAGTTTGGTGTTGATGAAAAACAAGTGACTTCAGACCTCAGCTGTTTGGTGAGGTCCCTCAGCAATTCTGTTGTGATTTTGCCTGACTGATTCAGTCTCCTACACCCTTCCATAGCTACTCCAAATTTTTATCACTCTTCTTAAACTGACTACCCTGCTATTTTGTGTTTTATTTCTAATATTTATTTATATTCGGTAATAGTTATATTTTTATAAAAATGTTTATAGATTTATTTTATTGTGGTAAAATATACATAACATAGCAGTCATAATTTTAAGTGTACAATTCAGTGACATTGACTACATTCACACTGTTATGCAACCATCCCTCTCCATCTTCAGAACTTTTTCGACTTTTTTTTTTATTAATCAATATTTTTTATTATGGTTTTGTGGGGTACAGTT
>NW_007233314.1:0-6741 GCF_000164805.1 Carlito syrichta | reverse complement strand
CCAGAATAAGAGAAACTCAGATATAAGTCAAACACACTGGGCATATTTAATATTAGTAGGACATTAATAAGGAGTTAGAAAAACAAAAAATATATATATTTAGTGAGAACTACAGATTAATATAGCAAATTATAACACTTAAACTTAGAATACAGCCAAAGTTTAATTCTAGATAAGCAATAAATAAAAAAATTAGGAGGGTATACATGCATTACTATGATAAAGTTTTATCTCTAGACTCTCACACAGACATCTCAAGCCCCACATTTCCTACTCAGCTATCAATGGAAATTGGCCTGTGTTAAGGGAGTGGATTCAATATTCAAATCAACCACATTTTTAATATGATAAATGAACTTTCATTTTTTACTCTTTTTTTTCTTTTTATTTTAGAATCAAGGCTTGCAAGTGCATGTTTGCCATGTGGACATACTGTGTAGTGGTGGGTGATGATCTCAGGTGACCCATCCCCCAGATAGTGCATATTGTACACAATAGGCAATTTCTGAACCCTAAATCACCTGCTTCATTCCCCCCTTATTGGTGTTCTACATATCTATTATTCTCACCAATGTGGACATTTAGCGTCTGCATTTAAGTTCATTATTCTATTTAATGTTCTACTATACCTTTAATTTTATATACATTTATATTATATACATTACATTGTATATATTTTATATACATTACATTGTATATATTTGACTGAGAATTCTTTGTGTCTTTCCTTTTTTTCTGTTCTCCCAGTCTTCAAGTTTATTTGACTTATCTTGTTATGTCTAAAGAAAATTATAGTAGCAGAATATTTCAGTAGATTAGATAACATTTCACTGAAGAAGTTCATTAATGTTGATAGATGTAATGTTTGTCCTTATTTGTCTCACTCTGTCTTCTAGGTTGGAGTGTAGTGACATAATCATGGATCACCACAGCCTCAAACTCCTGGTCTCAGGCCTCAGTCTCCAAAGTAGCTAAGACTACAGGTGTATACCATCACACTCAGCTATTTTTTTTTCCTATTTTTTGTAGAGATGAGATCTTGCTTTGTTTTCCAGGCTCGTCTTAAACTTCTGGCCTCAAGTGACTCTTCAGCCTCAGCCACCCAAAGTGCTGGTGTTACAGGACTGAACAACTTTGACCAACTCAGACAATAATTTTATTATGATTTTATGTTTTCCTTTTGTGGAAGAAGAAATATGTCTGTTTTGCTAAGACACTGGAATAATATAAAGTATCAAAGTGTTTTTTAAAAATTGCAAGCTTCAAATCAAACATATTCTTGTGTTGAAATGTTGATGCCTTCCACAATCTAGTAGTGCTGGGAGACAAACTTTTGTCTGTGAAAATGTAGCCTGTAAATATGCAGGTGTCTACCTCCCAGTGGATGAGATTAATTATACTAGGCAAGTGTTGTATTAATTTTACTGCCTATGCATCTCCTGGGAGACAAGCAAACTACCACAATAAAAAAATAATAATAACATAACCATTTCTTCTGATCCATAGTCCTTCTCATTTACAGATTTTTTTTTTCAGATAACTACATTTAAGAACAAAGTAATTAGGATATGATATATTCAAGGCCAATTTTTATTTTTCCTTTTGGACAAGAACTGAACACTAAATTTCTATTTTTTTTCTTCAAAATGTCTTTTGAAACACATGATTTTCAAGATATAGACCGCATCTTAATGGGAGTTTGTTGTAAACAGTGTTCAAATATATCTGGTACATTCAAGATTACTATTACTTCTCACCTTGACTATTTCAATATCCCCAACTGATATCCCAAACCACTTCACAAAATAGGCAGAAGACTTTATTAAAAATGCAATGCTTACTATGGCTTGTTTCTGTTAAATGCATTCCTTGGTTTCCAACATGTAATTCAAGCTTTAAATCGTGGCCTTGTGTCTCAATCAAAGCAGTCTTATCCTTCTCTACTGCTAATCTCAAAATTTACACTGTAATAAATAAGACAGCATGTAGTTAGTTACACAGGATATATTGCTAACAAATGGATAACATTGTAGCTAATTACATGGTCTCTCTCTCACACACACACATACACACACACATGCACATGCATCTCAAGGCATAAACACATGTGCACATTGGAAGTTTATTTTTGAGAAGGTTCTGTATTTATGCTGGAAGTTTATTTCAATATCTGGTTATTTTTGACTTAAAATTTATATTTAATAGTATACTGAAAAACATTATTATTTTATATAAATACTGCTTAAAAATATATTGAGTGACTGGAAAGATGAAAGCTACTCAAATTGTTACATCAGTGGGACCTGATTAAAAGTTTGATATTTGACCAGTCTGGGCAACATGGTGAGACCTCTTCTCTACAATAAATCAAAAAATTAGCCGGGCATGGTAGCACAAGCCTGTGGTTCACTACTTGGAGGGTAAGGCGGAAGGATCGCCAGAGCCTAGCAGGTCAACGTTGGGGTAGCCGTGAGAGTGCCACTGCACTTCAGCCTGGGCAACAGAGTGAGGCTACAGTTTAAAAAAAGTTTGACATTTCCTTTTAATTAAATTAAATGTGAAGTTTGGTTTCATGCTTTATTGTTCATTAAGGATATTTTTTGCAGTGATACCTTTCAAAATGCAGAAGTGGAAAGATAAAGGGTTTTGCCCCCATTTGTAATGTTTATATCCACTATTTATCAGTAAATTTCTTTATTTTTAAAATTACCTTTTCCAATCTGTAAAATGAGTTATACTAATATATGTCCTTTTAAGTTATGAAAATTAGTGCTGTTTAATATTTTTAAAAGTACAATTCCTGACAAATCATAGATTAAAATATTTGAGATGATTATTTATCATAGCTTAAGAGATCTATTTAATTGATGTTAGATTCCAAAGATTAAGGTAGGATATAAACAGATTTCCTTGAATACGATTTGTGTGAGAAAATATTTCTAAAAATAAGTTAACAACTAGGAAAGTGACAAATCCTAAAAAATAAAGTGCGTGATGCAAGTATGATAATTTTTTTGCCTTGCACTGGATTGAAATCCTATCACCATTCTCCTGATGGTTATTATAAGTTACAATAAAACAAGATGTAATTTAGATTTGATGAAAATGTGCCATTGAAATATCCCTGATTGTGCTATCAGATGAAACCAGATAAAATAACATTAATTTACGTGTGACTAAGGTACTAAAACTCTTTGTCCAAGAAAATAATCTAACAGTGTTGTGCAATAAAACATAACTTTGTTTTTTTAAAAAAAGGATAGAAGGTCCAAAGGTCGTTCACCACCTTAATAAAGAAATTGCAAAATTATTTAGAACTTTAGGTAATGTAACTTCAATATAAATAAAACAAAATTTAATTAGAATGACCAATTTGAATTACAGAATTTATAGTTATATATTATACTTCAGAGAATATAATTTCTGAATTCTGAATGCAAGATGCTGTAGAAATCTTTTGTACAAATAACTTTTCTGAGTATATTTTTCCAGAAAAGGGAGTGTGTGTTTTCTCACTATTTCCCATGCTGGACAGGATGGTAGGATTGATAGATTGAGGGACATTGTCAGTTTGCCATCGATACACAAGAAGATTTACCTCTGAGATTTGGGTCATGTTCTTTCAACTTACCCAAATATTTTTTGACTTTTTTGGAGGGAAGGGGAAAATTCAATGAGGTATTTCTAGTTGTAATTCAACCTTTATTATCAAGTTCACAGAACTAATTCTCCAGAAAAAACAAAATAAGACAAGCACACACACACACACACACACCACTTAGTCTACTATGTTCTTTTTTTCTGCTCATAAAGCATATTGTGTGTCAGTGTTCTACTGTAGAAAATACTGCATTCACGTGAAATTCTAGGATATAGAAGAGTACCTCATATATAATATACATTAAAACAGTTATATATTTGTAACTATGCATTGAAGTAGTAAATATTTTTAAATGAATTTTACCCCATTTTTGTGCTACAGTAGAAAAGGACAAAATGTTTTTGATCACACTAAATAAAAAAGATGGGCCCCTTGATGAAGCACTCACAGAATACAATTTCAGAAGTCTCCTAACTATGTATGCAGATATGTTTTGCTTAGATTATGCAGTGTTTTATAGTTACTGGCCTTCCCTTCCTCTCTCATATCAAGTGCAGGTCATGGTCAGCCATGTTATATTGACCAAATGAGAAGGAGGGGAAGAACCTGAGCTGGGTACCTATTGTCCTCCAGAGAAGATTCTTCTGCACTGACTTCAAACAAGGGGGCAGAATAATTGCTCTTAAGTGGGACAAGTGGATCACTTGTACAGGCTTACAGAGTTCAGGAGAATCTGGGGATTTGGGATTTTCAGGAACATTATCCTGGTGTGTCCATATCATGATCCCATTCTTTCTAAAGCTGAACCCTGGCCTTGGCATAGCAGACCTGTCTTGCTTGGCATTTAACATTTTTGTTGTTGTTTGACTGGTTTTGGAAATGCCCTGGGCATTAACTCAACTTCCTCTACTCACTACATTCAGCAGGTTCTACTAAAGAGGCCCTCTGATTTTCAAATATGTTTTCAGTTGGCGATAGTTGTTTTCAGTTTTCAGTTATTCTGTTCCAGTAGGTACTCAGTTCCATTGTCCTTGGAGTTATTTCTTCTCCCACATGTCTAAAACACACTGTATATCATAATTGCTAATACATTAATTTTCACTAGTATGCCCTTTAATTTACCACTGAACAATTGAACCACCACCTGTTCCCCCTGGAACTATCCGAACTTCACCTTTGGCCAGTAAGAGTGTTCTTACTGCCTCCTGGGCAGTGTGTGATTCCACTCCCAAATCTCATTTTTTCTCCTGATTTCTCTGACTGCATGCTTTCCTATGAAATCAGTTATAAGGAATATTTTAGTGTGCAGGATATTCATTAAGGAGTGTTCTCATGGTTAACACCTATAGTAGAAAGGAGGAGATAAATGGGAGAGGGAAGAGAGGTATCAACTTTCTTTTTTTTGAGTCAGAATCTCACTCTGTCGCCCAGACACTGTAGCTTCGACCTGCTGGGCTCCAGCGATCCTTCCGCCTCAGCCTTCCGAGTAGCCGGAATTACAGGCACACCCTACCACGCCTGGCTGATTTTTTGATTTATTGTAGAGATGAGGTCTTGTCAAGTTGCCCAGGTGGGTCTCGAACCATTTAAGCTATCAAAAATTTAAAAAGATACAGAGGGCCACTACATAATGATAAAAGGTTCACTCCATCAACAAGAAATATCTATCCTAAACATATATGCACCCAACATAGGTGCGCCAACTTTCATAAAACAACTTCTTGGAAAACTAAAGAAAGATATCGACTCTAACACTTTCATAACTGGGGACTTTAATACTCTACTCACAACCCTAGACAGATCATCAGGACAAAAAATCAGCAAGGAGGTCCGGAACCTCAATGTGACTTTGGACCAAATGGACTTAATTGATACCTACAGAACACTCCATTCAAAGACCACAGAATACACATTCTACTCATCACCACATGGAACATATTCTAAGATCGACCACATACTCGGCCATAAATCAAGCATAAGCAAATTTAAAAGGACCGAAATTCTATCAAGCACCTTCTGGGACCACAGTGGAATAAAAATAACATTGACCCAACAAAGTCCCCCCAAAACCCACAAAGACATGGACACTAAACAGTATGATGCTAAACAACTCCTGGATCCACAACAAAATCAAAACAGGGATCAAAAGATACCTGGAAACAAATGAAAATGAAGAAACATCTTACCAAAATCTCTGGGATGCCATGAAAACTGTAGTAAGAGGGGAATTTATATCCCTACAAACACACATGAGGAAAATGGAAGGAACAGAAATTCACAACCTTACAAGCCACCTAAAGAAGCTGGAAAAGCAAGACCACAAAAACCCTAATTTCAGCAGAAGAATCCAGATCACCAAAATAAAAGCCCAAATCCAGGACATAGAAGACAAAAAGATAATAGAAAAAATCAATGAAACAAAAAGCGGGTTCTTCGAAAGAATAAACAAGATCGATGGTCCCCTCGCTAGACTGACCAAGAAAAAATGAGAAAAAAACCAAATAACCACAATCAGAAACACAAAAGATGAAGTCACATCTGACCCTGAAGAAATACAAAAGATCATTAGAGACAACTATGTACACTTGTATGGAAACAAACTTGAAAACCTTAAGGAAATGGAGGACTTTCTTACATCACACAACCTACCTAAGTTGGAACAAGAAGAAATTGAGACCCTAAATAAACCAATAACAATCAAGGAAATCGACTACGTAATAAGAAAACTTCCTACAAAAAAAAGCCCTGGACCAGATGACTTTCCAGCAGAATTCTACAAGACATTTAAGGAGGAGATGATACCAAACCTACTGAAGGTATTTCAGGTGATTGAAAAACATGGAATGCTCCCCAAATCATTTTATGAAGCCAATATCACATTGATACCCAAGTCAGGTAAAGATCCAGCAAAGAAAGAGAACTACAGGCCAATATCTTTGATGAACATAGATGCTAAAATTCTCAACAAGAATCCTAGAAAATCGTATTCAGCAATACATCTGAAAAATCATCCATCATGACCAAGTAGGCTTCATTCCTGGGATGCAAGGCTGGTTCAACATTCATAAAACCATAAATGTTATTAAATACATCAACAGATGTCAAAACAAAAACCACATGATTATATCATTAGATCTGGA
>NW_007233313.1:53171-54449 GCF_000164805.1 Carlito syrichta | reverse complement strand
CGGTGGCTCATACCTATAATCCTAGGACTTTGGGCATCTAAGGGGGGATTGCTTGAGCCCCAAAGTTCAAGATCAGCCTGGGCAGCATAGTGAGATATTGCTTCTAAAAAAAAATTATACGGGCGTGCTCTTGTAGGACCCCAGGAGGTTGAGGCTGTGGTGAACCATGATCAAGGTTTATGCCACTCTACTGCAGCCTGGGCAACAGTAAGATCCTGACTCAAAAGCAAAAGAAAGTCACCGGAAGGATCGTGAGCTGGGAAGTGATATGATTAGACTTTCACATGTCATGGATTTTTTTTTTTCTTTAACAAATGCAAACTCATTGTGGCAGCAACCTACGTTAAACATTTATAGTAGAAGCTCACTAAATCCTTTACCGTTTGGCTGATTGGATCATCAAGATACCCAGTAGGAGAAAATGAAACAGCCCAGGTGTCTGGAGGAAGTCCAAAGGGGGAGGACACGGCTCACCAGACACCACAAGGGACCTCAGTTTTGAACGATTGGGGCAGTTCGTCTAAGACTGAAAAAGATGTTCTACCGAGATTTCCCAGTGAAAATCTGACTTTTACTCATTTAGTTCCTGGTCAGCTGACCTACTGCCTTCTTTGCATTTGAAACAGAGTTTCTATAACTAGGTAGACTGGCAAACAGAAAGAAGACACCCAGGGACAGTCAGGTGACTCACCGAGCTGAGTTTCTGTCTCTGAACCTGTTAAGCCCTGGTGAGAACTCCTGTTGCGGAATCAATTACGTCTACAAGCTGAGACCCTGGCTAGGGTGCAACCGCTGAGATCTTGGCCCTTGGACCTACTGGTTCATAACGCTTGAAAAGAAGTTGCTCAAGAATCAAAGGAAACCTGTGGAAGTCTGATACCTAGTCTGTCCCCTAAACCATTTAAATTCGGCAAGGTGTCATGGAAATATCTCAGAAATTTGAAGACAGACAGCCTTAAGCTTAAATGTGTGCCATGCTATTTGTAATTTGTATGACCCTGCACTAATTGACCTGTTTTTGCTTCAGTTTCTGAAATTGTAAAGGACACAGCGATAATAAAGCCTACTTACCATGGAGGTGAAGTCACATGGGATGCGTTTACATGAAACGTAATGGACAACACCTACTCAGTGAGTTATCGGCTAAAGCTAGTTTGCTTTCTATGACTCTTTGGTAATGAAAGGACTAAGTTTGTAGGGAAGATACCAATAACATTTTGATTTATTTGCTTTATCTATTTTATATATGCTTGAATTTTACGTTTAGCTCTGCTCTCA
>NW_007233313.1:0-53151 GCF_000164805.1 Carlito syrichta | reverse complement strand
GTGGAAGTCTGATACCTAGTCTGTCCCCTAAACCATTTAAATTCGGCAAGGTGTCATGGAAATATCTCAGAAATTTGAAGACAGACAGCCTTAAGCTTAAATGTGTGCCATGCTATTTGTAATTTGTATGACCCTGCACTAATTGACCTGTTTTTGCTTCAGTTTCTGAAATTGTAAAGGACACAGCGATAATAAAGCCTACTTACCATGGAGGTGAAGTCACATGGGATGCGTTTACATGAAACGTAATGGACAACACCTACTCAGTGAGTTATCGGCTAAAGCTAGTTTGCTTTCTATGACTCTTTGGTAATGAAAGGACTAAGTTTGTAGGGAAGATACCAATAACATTTTGATTTATTTGCTTTATCTATTTTATATATGCTTGAATTTTACGTTTAGCTCTGCTCTCAATGTGCCTCATTTTAAATAGGAAAATCATGTTTCCTTGGCCCATGTTTCAAACTTCTTTGTACTCCAGTCCAGTGATTACCAACACTGGCTGCACACTTGGAACTCCTGGGAAACTTTAACAAAAATATGAATGCCTGCTTCCATCCTTGGAGATTCTGATGGAGTTGGTCTGAAATGTGGCCTGGGTGTGAGATTAGTTTAGTAAAATAATCTTCTGTAAATACTCCATGCAAGGCCATTGCCTTGCTAAACTACGGTGTGGCCATGTGCTCTTTGAACTATGGCCATGCGTTGTTTTCTTAAGCTTTGGCCCCCCTCCCTACCTTGGGGAGGTGAATCTCCTCTTTCTTTCTCTTTCTCTAATTTCCTTTCTAAATAAACTGTATTTTCTAATCTAAGAAAAATAAATAACTTCATGCGCAAATCCATTAATCCATTAAATTACATTGAATGCTGAGGGCTACAAGGCAGTTATCCATCCCTGGAACACACTCCTGGTCTAGACCTGTAGCCAATGTTATTTTCACGACATTATGCCCACAGAAATGACATCATAAAACATTTTTAAACCTTTCAAGTCAATATGGCCACTGAATAGGACTAGGGCCAACCTATGGGTAAAATGGTTTTGTGGCTCATTCAATGAGCACTCTTAGATAGGTCCTATGGGAAACCAGCTTTGAATCAAAAGTGTGCTCCGGGCTGAACAGGGAGTTGTTTTCTCCTTCCTACTTGGGTAGATATTAAAAGTACTGCATGCACATTACAAAGGCTTGTGAGGCTCTAATGCCTTGTGTGTGTGTTATATTATCTCATGTGAGGTGACTTCTATCACTTTGTGCGTTTAGGCCTCTTGATTTCGCCCAGAAACTAATTCTTCAATTAGGGTAGGCTGCCACCAGGTGGCAATACGGGCCTCCCTCGTGATCACCATCTTCGATTAATCATTTCTCATTCACACATTCATTTATTCACGGTTATTTGAAAAGACATGCCTTTCTGCTTGTTATCTCTTAGCATTTTAAATGTAAAGTTTAACAGTACAATTGAACTTCTATAACTAACTTTCGCTTCAGTAATGTAAGGATCATATATACAGGTGTGCATACATAGCTGTGTTTGTATGTGAAAACTTCCATGTCTACATGTATGAAAGTTTTCAGATAAACTAAAAGTGAAGATAAAAGTTTTATTATCCCTTTATGAACTGCTAGTTACAACATAACCAAACATGCTCATTTCTGTTCTATAGCCAAATTTTGCTGTTAATACCTTTATGAGATTGAGCGCTACTGTATAACTTTCGACCAACTTGATTTTAAAGTTCATTCAAAGGATTCTTGAACTTTCTAGCAATGGGTATTTCCAATTAAGGACCTGTTAATATAGTTGCATTTCCATATCATATTAATGGAATGATTTCTAATCAATGTTAGCTCCTAATAAGACATCTTTTATTCCTTTCACATAAAAGAAGC
The DNA here is from genome assembly GCF_000164805.1 of Carlito syrichta. NCBI lineage: Eukaryota > Metazoa > Chordata > Mammalia > Primates > Tarsiidae > Carlito > Carlito syrichta. The sequence continues at coordinate 51,259 of NW_007233313.1, read as the reverse complement.
AGAAAGGACATTAAATAGCTTTGTTTTATTCCTTCATATGTCTAGTCTTCATGACTGATTCCATCTAATCAGAAGAAAGAAACTTTCTCTTGCCTGCAGAAAAGCAGAACACCAGGATGATGCAGTTATTCACAGCTTTGTGTGAATTGGCAGTTACATGCAATGATTCTTCTCTGTTGAGTAAACATGACTTTGATATCTCCTTAAGCTTTCAGCAGGCTGTCTTTGACATAATGAGTTTAGTCAGAAGCAACTTAGAAATTATTTTTAAAACATCCTGTTGTCCATAATGAAAGAGAAATTGATAACACTTTTGTGTCTCCCCTACTCTACATACAGAAAGAGTCCCAGGAATCCTCCTACCACCAAGTTGACATCACCCACGCCAGGGGACATTGTAAGGACCCACAAAAAACTGAGCGTCATGTTAGAAAGAAAGCTCCATCTCTGAGTTGAGTGTGAGACATTTTCACTGCCTCTGAGGTGATTGATTGGGGTGATTGTTTATAATTTTGACCCACCGAGCCACTTTCTGCTAATTGCTGCTACAAAAAAACCCTCATTTTCACAAATGAAGAACAGAGACATGGAAACATCACTTAGCTCAAGGTGTCCACATGGAGCGACGCTAAGCAGCTTTCTTGATAGCTTCTGATACCCACACTGTCAAAAGTTGGGAGATCTGTGCTCAGCAAGATGGTGCTCCTGATGACTTCATTTCTTCCTATCTTGAGCTTCCTTGTCTTAAAATAGTTTTCCATGGCATGAAAGAATCTGTGAAGTCAGGAGTCTCTTTAGCGAGACTGGCCCAGCCTTACCTCTTTTAAGACAGCATTTCAATTAATTAATTAATTAATTAGAGTCAGAGTCTCACTCTGTCACCCAGGCTGGAATGCAGTGGCATGCTCACAGCCACCCCAGCATTGACCTGCTGGGCTCAGGCGATCCTTCCATCTCAGCCTTCCAAGTAGTTGAAACTGCAGGTGCGTGCTGCCATGCCCGGCTAATTTTCTGAAATATTGTAGGGACGAGATCTCACCAAGTTGCCCAGGCTGGTCTCGAACCCCTGGGCTCAGGCAATCCTCTCGTCTTGGCCGCTCAAAGTGCTGGGATTACAGGTATGAGCCACTTCGCCCGGCCTTAAGATAGCATTTGAAATGGCATTTGAAACAAACTGAAATTGGTAGTATTATCAGACAAAAGATATTTATGGCTTTGATCTTCATGATTTTGACTCTTTGGATTTCAAAGATCCATGAAAAAGTTTTAAAAGTGATATCAAACCCCATAACTGAAAATTCTGTTTGGCCATTTCACAAGACTGTTCTTTTCTTTCCTACATTCATTTCACAATTCAATAACCTGACTTAAGGTGCCAAAATGTTTATCATTCCAAAACTTTTTCTCTGCTACTTAATTCGTGTGTCCTTATTTAACTCTTCTTGTGTTTTCGCCATGTTTTCTCAGTTAGTTTGTAATCTCTTTGGGGGTTGGGACCTTAGATTTTAGTGTTCTGCACTGGTCAATTCCTGATTTAAAGTTAGGTACTGAGGACATCGCCTTGCTTAGCTATAGTGTGGCCATGTGCTCTTTGAGCTATGGCCAGGCCATGTTTTCTTAAGATCTGGCCCCCTGCCCTGGGGAGACGAATCTCCTCTCTCTCTCTCTCTTTCTAACTTAGGTTTTAAATAAACTGTATTTTCTAATCTAAAGAAAAATTTACAAATAATAAAATAAAGTTAGGTACTGCAAGCCTCTCTGAAGCCTCTGTCTATCCAGTTCACACATACATTCATTTCATTAGTTCACTCCTCTATTATTTGGTTTTGCAATAAATATTTATTGTGTGTATATTTTGTTTTAGGCACTGTTTTTTTTTTTTTAGTGATACATGGTAATCACACATATTTATGGCATTCATGTGCTATTTTGATATAAGCATTCAATGTCTAATAACCAAATGAGGGTAATTGGGATAATCCATCACCCCAACGATTTATTATTTTGTGTGTGTGTTAGGAACATTCTAAATCTTCTCTTCTAGCTATTTTGAAATATACTATAAATTATTGTTGTCTATAATCACCCTAGTGTGCAATCAAGCCCTAAAACATATTCCTCTTATTTAAATACACTTTCGTGCAGTCCACTCCCCATCTCCCCCACCAGTCTCTGGGGACCATCATTCTATTCTTTACTTCCATGAGACTTCTTCAGTTCCCACATAGAGGTGAGAAAATGTGACATTTGTCTTTCTGTGCCGGGCTTATTTCACTTATCATAATGCCCTCCAGGCTTATCCGTGCTACCTACAGATTGCGGAATTTCATTATTTTTTTAATTATAAAAATGTGGAGTCTAAGCCGGGCTCAGTGGCTCAGCCTGTAATCCCACGCCTTTGGGAGGCCGAGGTGAGTGGATTGCCTGAGCCCGCGGGTTCGAGACCCGCCTGGGCAGCAAGACCTCATCTCTACAATAAATCAAAAATCAGCCGGTCGTGGTAGCGCATGCTTGTAACTCCAGCAACTCGGAAGGCTGAGGCGGAAGGATCGCCAGAGCCCAGCAGGCGAGGCTGCGGTGGCTGGGAGCAGCCACTACACTCCAGTCTGGGCGACAGAGTGAGACTCCAACTCAAAAAAAAAATGTGGGGTTTAATTCAGGGTTAGGTATACAAATGTTGATAACGCAGGTACCCTTGTTGATAACCTCCCCCCCAGTAGTTTCCCTCGACTGCCAATCCCATCCCCCGCTCCCCTGGCAGTTTCCCACTACTGCCAATTCCTTTCTTATAGTATTATGATATTGTTCAAGATCCACTTATGAGTGAGAACATATGGTACTCTGTTCTTTGTTTCTGTGACAGATCACTGAGTAAGATCGACTCTAAATCCATCCAAGTTGCTGCAAAGTCCATATGTTTGCCCTTCTTTATGGCTGCATAATATCCCATCGTGTATATGGACCACAATTTTTTTATCCAGTGCAGCTTCGATGGGCAGCATGATTGGTTCCAAGTTTTTGCTATTGTGAATAGAGCTGCAGCAAGCATACGTGTGCAGGTATCTTTTCTGATGGATAAGTAATATTCCTTTTCCAGGTACTTTGCTTGAGGCTGTGATTATGAAAGAGACAATGATCCTTGCCCTCATGGAGCACATGTTCTAGTGGATGGAGGAAGCAGAACAGATGGGAAGCTAGATGGTGGTGAGTAACACAGTAGAAACGAGCAGCTCTGAGGCTATCTGGACATGGTTTGACATCTAGGCCCTGACAACAGCAAAATGAAAAGTGTCTTCCTGCCCATGGTTAGTTCGTGGCGTATCTGCGTTAACCCTCAGTGGTAGAAGGTTTCTCTGAAGGTTTCTCTTGACCCCCTTTCAGACTGGCCCAGTCAGAATAATTGGACCTCTCACCTACTTCCTGCTCCGAATTTCAGTTCGCCCACAAGATCAGATTTTTGCCTTAAATATCCAAGCCCTTGACATGAAACCTGGTGCCCCGAACTGTCCTTTCCAGATCCCATTGCTTGAGATTGTACCTTATCTTTCTTCCTCAATCCTGGCTAAAATACTGCTCCGAGGTGGAATAATCACCATGGCATTTACCTTTCTCTTTTTTTCTCCAATATTTTATTTACACATACTAAAATCTAAACGAAATAATTGTTATATACGAATTAGGGATATAGAGGCAAACAGGTTTGGTGAAAGAAGAGATACTTTAGACCAGTCACAATTTATCACATTTCACATGATATTTATTATATAACACGTGATTACTCCTCTTTTGTTCTTTTCTGTCCTTATAAAATTGTTTAAAAAACTTTGAAAGTCTTATCAGTTGTTCAAGGACTTCCTTGGGCTGTGTGTGTGTGTGTGTGTGTGTGTGTGTGTGTGTGTGTGTGTGTGTGTGTATCTTCCTCTAGGATGCCAAGCATAATGTTTTGTAAAAATAAGGTATTTTGAATAAGAAGATACACATGTCCTAAAAACTGCTTCTATAATAATATCAATTTTTTTTTGGTGCCCAATACTATTGTATTTTTTGAAAATGGTAGTAAAATGAATTTTGAGTCACTTTATTTGCATTCATAAGCTATCAGGCATCCGGCAACGTCAGTGCATGTGCTAAAGAACCTGCTATAGCTTGGATGTTTGTTTCTCCAAACTTCCTGTTGAAATGTGATTCCCAATTTTGGAGATGGGGACCTAATGGGAGGTGCTTTGTTTATAAGGGTGGATCCCTCATGAATCAATGGACATCCTCCCTGGGGGGCGGTGTGGAGAGTAAGTGAGTTCTCACTCTTATTAGTTCCTGAAAGACCTGGTTGTTAAAAGAGCCTGGCACCTCTCCTCTCTCGCTTGTGCTTCCTCTCTCGCCATGTGATCACCAGCTCCCCTTTGCCTTCCATGAGTGGTAGCAGCCCGAGATCCTCATCAGAAGCAGATGTCGGCACTATGCTTCTTGTATAGGCTGAAGAAATGTAAGCTAAATAGACCTCCTTTTCTGTATAAATCATCCAGTCTTAGGCATTCCTTTCTAGCACCACAAAATACACTTTAAAAGTGCCTAACACTCTCAGTTTGCCATTTGAGTCTTAGTACGAGATGATTGTTCTTAAGGACAGGATGGACGAACCTAGAAAAAAGCACTTTGTAAATGAGACAGTCTGAAACAAACATAACTCTGTCGGTCTAGCCAGACCTTGTTTGGTGCCCCTGAATCTTACAACCTCACCACATTTCTGCAAATTTCCAGAAACCTCTGTGCTTCTTATTCCTTCAGGCTTTTGAGTTCTTGATTCCAAGTGGCCCTCAAAAATGCTCCATTCCCCACAGAGCTTCTGTTCCCCCTTGCTTGTTCTGACTTGGTTGTAGAGTTGCATTAATGAGATGACTACTATGGGTTATTGATTGGGCTTGAGAACCATCCTTTCTAGTTCTTGCTGTTCAGAGAGTGGTGCGTGGACTAACACAAATCAACATCACCTGGGAGCTTGTTAGAAATTCAGAATCTTAGTCTTCACCCAAGACCACTGAATCAGAATATGAGGTAGCAAGATTCCTGGGCCACCCATATGCTCAGTATAGTTTGAGAAAGGCTGAGCGTCTACAGGAATCGTCTAGGGAAGGCACAGAGAAGGCCCATCGTTAGCACTGCAGGGGGACACAGATTCCCACCCCCTTCTCACCTTGTACCTCCTTAAGGGGAGAACTTACTGATCAAATGGGTTTGCGTTTAGGGCACCAAGTGCAGACCTGGGACCGGGGTGATGCAAATGAGGCTCCCAGGTCCAGTGTTTCCAGAAGCACTCACGCTCAGGGCTGACTCTGTATGCAGTTGGTGTGAATCTGAGAACCTCTGCCTTCCATTTTTCACCTGAGGGACCTTGCTGGCCTCACCCTAGTCCTGCCCTGCCCAGTGCTCTGGTTCTCTCTTCAACAGTGTCACGAGTTGTTGAGATGATCCCCCTATGGGTATCTCTTCTGTCTCCTATTCTTTGTGATAACAACCCCTCTAGGGGTGTGTGTGTGTGTTTGTGTGTGTGTGTGTGTGTGTGTGTTCTTCTTCTACTCTTTTGCATCTGTCTGTGGTTTAATGAGAAGATTGAGATCAGGTTAGAGAGGTTCTCCAGTGGGGCTCTGCAACTCTGTTCCATTTACTAAGAGTTCAGAGCATCGGTCCAGCTCAGGATAGCCTAGACCTCTGTTTGTCTTTTCTCATTAAACCTTGTGCATACAATTTTCCCAGATAACCACATAGTGGGGTGGTTGGGAAATGAAGTAGGGTTCAACTTTCCTGCAATCCCAGTTTCTCACTAGAGAGTCCTACACAGAGAGAGATTTGGGAGTCTCTCTGGTTATCTGTAGGGTGTCTGTTTATTTCCATACAGTTAATGCTCTGTGGAGCATGGTGCCCTGAGCAGAGGACTCTGAAAGGAGGGAGGTTGAATGGTTGGGTCGCCACCATACCACTGCAGTGGGTGTAGGCTCTTGGACTTCGGAATCTTCCTTTCCTCCTCTGTAGAATGAGAATGATGATAATTTCCACTCTGTAGGATAGATGAGAAGATTCCATGAGCAAATGTATCGATAAAAATAATAGTATGCATATATTATCATTAACCTCCTAATTGAGTTTTAGGGAGTATATCGGCAACAATATTTTTTGGATGAAAGCGGCTTAGAAATCTGAAGTGCCATCTCAAAACCCCACCGTCTACAGGCCCTGGAGTGAAGGTTGAACTAGAATCCTCAAGTCTCTCGCTCTATTTTCTTTCCTTCCCAGCACACTGTCTCTCAGACAGGTAGCACAGATATCTCATTGTTGATGTTCTCTGAAACTTGAATGACATTCCCTCCACCCTCCATTTGCTTTCCCTCTTTATATCAAGACATCTTTTCAGATTCAGTCCTGTGGAACCTAGTGTCTTCGCTGAAATCATTATCGATCGGCTTCTTGCAAATGAAGGAGGTGAAGCCACAGCTGAAGCAAGACAGGCTGCATTTGCATTTCAGGTGGTCAGCAAAACGTGACTTTCGAGTTGTGCCTGCACAGTGAGCCAGCGTCTTGGAAGGCACGGCGCTTCTGCAGCAGGCTTCGGCTCACCTTCAGCCAGGCCATGAGCCTCCGTGGGCCCGACCGTCCCCTGACCGCCCAAGGGGGGTGGTCAAAACCTGAAACCCACCTTGGAAGTGCCTCGTGCACACCGTGGGCATCGCCTTTCCCAGACTCCATACTGCTCAGCTTCCCCAGCTACACAGGTTGTTGGACACTCTCCTGGAAACTCCCTCCCATCTATATCTAAAGTTAACCCTCGACAAAGCTAGAGAAGGCCCACAGGTTCTGACACCCTGGGATAAAGCATCAAATGCCCTTTCCTCCAGGCCGAACTTGTGTCTTACTTCCAAACTCCAGGGTGTTCCCTCAGCCCTCTCCCATTCTTCCGCCCAGACTCAAATCTCGGGCCTCTCAAGCTGGGGTGTTGACCTGTGTCCCCCAAATGACCTTCTTAGGTTGCTAATTACCCTGCCTTCCATTTCCAAACCCTTTCAATACATTTTTTTAAGGATCCTTATCCCGTGGTCAGTGAACTGCCCTCGTCATTCATTCATTCATTCCTGTTTTCATTAACTTATTAATTCTACAATGTTTAATTAAGCATGTCTACAAGGCAAACTCTGCTATGCTTTGGGAGCATAAGGGTGAACAGCACTACGCGTTTGGAGTCATAGCCTTTTGGAGTTGAAAGACGTTCATTTGTCGATTTCAGATATTTGTTGCACTCTCTATGCAACGGGGAGGAAGGACACAGCAGAGAATATACAAGAAAGGGCCTGACCTTATGCAGCTGACGTTGTAGGGGGGAGGTGGGGGAAGGAATCAACAAATGCAGAATAATTGCACGCCAGATGGTGGGGGATGCTCAGGAGAAAACTAAAGCCGGAGGGTGGGAAGAAGAGAGTGGAGTGGTTCCGTTGTAGGTAGAATGATGACAGGTATTTTCTTTGATAAAGTCACATTTGAACTGCGGCTTGAGCCGGGCTCGGTAGCTCAGCCTGTCATCCCGTGCCTTTGGGAGGCTGAGGTGAGTGGATTGCCTGAGCCCGCGGGTTCGAGACCCACCTGGGCAACTTGGCGAGACCTCATCTCTACAATAAATCAAAAATGAGCCTGGCGTGGTAGCGCGTGCCTGCAGTTCTGGCTGCTTGGAAGGCTGAGGCAGAAGGATCGCTGGAGCCCAGCAGGTCATGGCTGCGGTGGCCGGGAGCGGCCACGGCACTCCAGTCTGGGCGACAGGGTGAGACTCCAACTCAAAAAAAAAAAAATGAACTGCAACTTGAATGAAGCTGGAAATCAAGTCACATGGATATCCGGGGAAAGGGATAAAGACCTCAAAGTAGAAGTGCGTTTGAAGTGCTTGAGGAACGGGAAAGAGGACAGTGGGCTGGAGTGGAGAGAAAAGAAAAGATGGGATCAGATGGGGCCTGGGAGCTGGAGCAGCCTTGGAGAGAGCCCTGAATGCCTTGGTGAGGACTTTGGATTTGACTCTGAGTGAGATGAGAATGTACCAGAAGGCTCTAGGCAGAGGAGTCATCTGGTCTCAGGTGTTAAAAAATTTGCTCTGCCTAGCATGTGAGACAAGGGGGAGGCGGCAGTGTCTTCAAGGGGAGCCCTGTAATGATTCCTCCCTTAAGAAGAAGGTGACTGGGACCAGGTTGCTGACTTGGAGTTTAGGTTAAGATATTTTAAAGGTTAAGTAGTCAAGATTTACCGAAAGATAAAGTCTGAAGTGTGAGAAAAAGAGAAAAGTCAAAGATGACTCCAGGACTTTTATATGAACCACATATCAATGGGGCTGTCATTTACTGACAGGAATCAAATCATCTTCCAGTGGAAGGGTGACTTTACAGATTCACATTAACACCGTAGTTGAAAAACGCTGCCCTCCTCAATTCTCAGTCTCATGTCCACCACTCCCTTTGGTCTTCTACTAACCATGTCTCCTCTCACCAAGGACTTTGCACATGACACTTCTTGTTAAGGATTCGAATGTTGTCTAAGGGTGATGGAAGTCAGGTGTCACACAACACACAGTGCAGTGAGATGATCAAATTTGTGCTTTGGGAATTCACTTGTGCTATAGATTAGAGAATGGATTGGAAGAGAACTGAATGTCGGTGGAGGGGAAGCAGTTGGCAAATGATGGCAGAAATCAGCAGTGAGAAGCTAGTGGTCTGGGCCAGAGTGGCATCATGTTAGATAAAACCTAACATCACTGGGCTGTTCTGGAGACACCATGTTTTATGGTCTTCCTAAGTACCTGGTTGTCATGTAAGTATGGCTGTAGTTGGTAAACCAGAAAAGGCTCAATTGAGGTGTAGTGGGAGAAAGACAGAAGCCAGTCAGCAGGTATAGATTAAGTAGAGGAGGAGGTTGAATGTGGTCTTCTGGGTGGAGCCCACAGGAAACGATGAGCTAGTTCCAGGAAGAGATGGTAGATCTCTTTGATGTCCCGGTGGTTTTTCTATTTTTCTGCATGAAGTTCTCCACTTTCTACCCATGTACTCCTCTCTCCTTTCCACAAGTCTCTCCTTTCCAGGACTGCTTGAAACCTTTCGCTTTTGCCCAACTTTGGGATGGCATTTCCTGTGGTCCGTGGGGCTTCCTAATGGTTTCAGAATGCAATGTTCCATTATGGGTAGAGTCCTGGTGTTTATGCTGAACTGACATGGATTTGAAATTCAGTTCTACCACTCATTAACTATGTGGCCTCAGGTAGACTATTTAATTTCTTGGGACCTCAATTTCCATAAGAGTGAAATGGTGAATATGATAGCATATACCTCATAGGATAATTATCAAAATAGAAAAAAGATAATGCCAGGAAAGTGTAGTTTCTGGTAGGACATGGAAGGAACTTGAAAGTCACCACTACATTCTAACAAGAAGCAAAAAGCCGAACACACAGAAAAATCAGCACCTCTTCTTAGATTTATTAGAGAAGTGCGGTCACAGGGCAAACTTTCCCCTGAGATTAGAGAGACAGATAGGCAGATACAGGGAATCACAACATAACCAGAGCAGAAACCTATGAGCTGAAACATCATTGGAGCTAGTACCCGGGTAAGAAAACCTAAGCCATCACTAATGAAACTTGGAGGTTCAGTGTGAACAAGTTTGAGAGACAGAATCTCCCCAGATGGCCCAGCCATAGGGGCCACCACACTTTCACCAGCTTTACCTCCTAAAGCTCTAACAGGTTCTCACAATGGAATATATGAGAAACATTCCCTCATGCCTCTGGAAAAAGGAGGGGAAAGGGGGATATTTTGAAGTGCAGCAGAACATTTGTTTTCTTTGGGTTTTTTCACAATTGGAAGTAAATTTGATCTTATTTTATTTAATTTTTTTTAAGATGTTGGGTACAAGTTCAGATAATTGGTTACATAATTGGCTGATGTACAGGTGAAGTTTGGACCTCTCATTGGACCTAGCTTTGCCTGGACTAGGACCATGCACCTTTATTGATGTTAAGCGCCCCCTCCCCCGGCTGTGTCCTGCTACCGTCAATCCCTTTCTTAAAGTATTATGATGAACTTTCAGGGTCTGCTTGTGAGTGAGAACCTGTGGTCCTCAGTTCTTTGTTTCTGTGATAGATCACCGAGTATGATGGACTCTAAATCCATCCACGTTGCTACAAAGTCTACAATTCTGTCCTTCTTTACAGCTGCATAATATTTCATCCTGTATATGTACCACATTTTTTAAAAGTCCATTCCCCTTTCAATGGACAGAACAGTTGGTTTCAAGTTTTTTCTATTGTGAATAGTGCTGCAATAAACAGATATGCACAGGCATCTTTTTTGTAGAATGATTTAAGTTCCTCTGGTTATATTACCAGAAGGGGGATGGCTGGATCGTAAGGAAGGTCAATTTCTAGTTCTTTTAGGAATCGCCACACTGTTTTTCATAGAAGCTGAACTAGTTTGCATTCCCAACAAAAGTGTAGAAGCGTTCCGTTTTCTCCATATCCTTGCCAGCAGTTGTTGCTTTTTGTTTTTTAAAATTGTTTCTCTGATGATTAGTGAAGCTGAGCATTTTCTCATGTGTCTGTTCACATGTTCTCTTTCGAGAAGTGTCTATTCATATCTTTTGCCCACTTTTTAATGGCACTGTTTGTTTTTTTTCCTTTTGGCATGTTTGAGTTCCTTGTAGATCCTGGATGTTAAGCCTTTGTGAGAGTTGGCAAATTTTTTTCCCCCATACTGTGGGCTGTCTCCCTGATCTCTTGATGGTTTCTTTTGCTTTCCAGAAGACTTTCAGTTTAATTAGGTCCTACTTTTCCAACTTATCCCTTAAGGCATGGGTATCTGGGGTTTTGATTAGGAATTGGTTGCCTATTTCAATTTTTGAAAGGGTGTCTCCTTCATTTTCTAAGATTCTTACATCCTGAGGTTTTACATTTAGGTCTTTGATCCATTTGCAGTTAATTTTTGTATATGGTAATGGGTAGGGGTCTTGTTTCATTCTTCCACATTCCAAATTTAACAGTGGGGATCTGCCCTCAGAACCGAATCAACTGGAATTTTTTCAGAGCCTAATTGACCTGAGAAAAAGAAATATTCAACTCCAGCCATTTCTAGCCTTCTGCATGGAGAAAGAGAAATACTTAACTCCAACCCATACTAACTATACTGTCCTACCTATGGGGATGGAAAAAAAACCCAAACAAACAAAAAAACTTAAAAATAGGTATGAAGTTCACAGTCCAGAGACACATGTACATCAGAGTTCAATATCTCTTATGAACATAGACACAAAATCCTCAACAAAATATTAGTAAATAAAATCCAACAATGCAGGAAAAGACTTACACATCAGTTGGCATTTATCTCAGGTATGCAAGGCTTGTTCAACATTCAAAAATAAATTAATGTGATCCATCACATTAACAAGCCCATGAGGAAAAAAATCACATGATTATATCAGTAGAGGTAGAAACAGAATTTGACAAAATTCAACACCCGTACATGATAAAACTCTTAGTAATGTAGCAATAGAGGGGGAACTTCTTCAGCTTAATAAAGCATGTGTATGAAAACTGCTCACACGTAAAAGTGAGAAGTGAAAATGTTTCCCACTAAGATCAGGAGCAAGGCGAACATGTCCCTCTTATCACTCCCTTTCAAAATCATATAGAAAGTTCTAGCTAGTTCAGTAAGACAGAAAAGGAAATAAAAGTTATACTGATTGAAAAAGAAAGAATAGGACTGTCCTTTGTTGGCAGGTGACATGATTGTCTATGTAAAAAACTCAAAATAACTAATAAAAAAATTCTGAAACTAGCAAGTGATTATAGCAAGTATTCAGGATATAAGATTAACATAAGAAGATCCACTGCTTTCCTATATACCAGCAATGAATAAGGGGGATTGCAAATTAAAAACAATAGCTATTTATATTAACACCTCCAAAATGAAATATTTAAATACAAATCTTACAAAATATACACAAGAAAACCACAAAACTCTGATGAAAGAAATCACAGAACAACTAAATAAACAGAGAGATATTTCATGTTCGTGAATAAAAACCCGCAATATTGTCAAGATGCCAGTTTTTCTCAACTTGATCTATAGATGTAATGCAATCACCATCAAAATGTCTGCATGTTATTTCATAGATGTCCATAAACTAATTCTAAAGTTTATATAAAGTGGCAAAAGACCCAGATAGCCAACATCATATCAAAGAAGAGCAAAGTTGGAGGACAATTATAACTGAACTTCAAAACTTACAATAAATTATGTTCTACTAGCCAAGATGGCACCAGATTTGTGAAAGAATAGGCAAATAACTTACTGGAATAAAAAGCCCCAAAAATAAACCCACATAGATATAGTTAACAGATCTTTGAAAAAATGAGCAAACACAATACAATGAAGCAAACATAATCTTTTCAACAAATGGTGCAGTAACAACTGGATAGTCACATGCAAAAAAGAAAACAAATCACAGACTTCACAGCTTTGACAAAAATCAACTCAAAATGGATCATAGGCCTACATGAAAATGCAAGACTAATAAACTCATAGAAGAGAACACAGACAAAACTTAGATGACCTTGGATATGGCAATAATTTTTTAAAAATATGCAACACCAAAGGAAGAATTCATGAAAAAATAACTGATAATCTGGATTTTATTAACACTAAAAATGTCTGCTCTGTGAAAGGCGATGTCAAGGGAATAAGCAAACAACCCACAGACTGGGGAAAAAAAAATTTCCAAAAGCACATTTGATACAGAATTGTTATCCAAAACATACAAGAACTCAACAATAAGAAAACCAACAACCCATTTAAAAATGGATCTAAGACCTTAACAGACACCACATCAAAGACAGTATGATGGCAAATAAGCATATGAAGAGATGCTCCATGATTTATGTCATCAGAGAAATGCAAATTAAAACAACAATGAGATGCCTCAGCACAGCTATTAGAATGCCAAAAGGCAGAACACTGACGACACTAAATGCTGACAAGGGTGGAGAGCAACAGGAACTCTCATTCATTGCCGCTGGGAATGCAAAATGGTCTGGCCACTTTGGAAGACTGTGGGCAGTGTCTTATGAAACTGAACATACTTACCAGACAATCCACCAGTCATGTTCCTTGTTATTTATCCAAAGGAGCTGAAAACTTAACGTTCACACTAAAACCTGCACATGGATGTTTATGGCAGCGTCAATCATAATTGCTAAAACTTGGAAGCAGCCAAAATATCCTTTTGTAGGAGAATGGTTAAATACACTGTGGTCTAGTAGACAATGTAATACTATTCCGTGGTGAAAAGAATTGAGCTATCAAGCCATGAAAAGACAAAAAAGAACCTTAAATGTGTATTTCCAAGTGAAAGAAGCCATCCTGAAAAGGTTGCAGACTGTATGATTCCAACTATGTGACATTCACTAAAAGGCAAAACTACAGAGACAGTCAAAAGATTAGTGGTTTCCAGGGGATGGGGGAAGGGAAGGATAAATAGGTGGAGCACAGGGGATGTTTATGGCAGTGAAACTACTCTGTATGATACTTTAATGTTGGAGACATGCCATTATACATTTGTCCAAATCCATAGACTATACGACACCAAAGGGAACCCTAAAGTAAACCATGGGCTTTGGGTGATAATGATGTGTCCATGTAGAACCATCAACTGTAAGAAATGTACCCCTCTGGTGGATAATATTGATGATGGGAGAAGCTATGTGTGGGAGCAGGGAATATTTGGAATACAGTGACTTCTGGTCAACCTTGCTGTGAACCTAAAATTACTCTAAAATATAAACTTCATTTCTTAAAAAGTACGTAATATTCAGTGCTAAAAAAAATCATTCCTATTAAGCACAGTATGCAAAGCTTGGACATTACTGAGTTTTTAATTTGTAAAGAGCAATGTTCTAAGTGCTTCATGCATATTCATTTGTTTTATTCTTCAAACTATCCTATTATCCCCCGTTTAACAGATGAGAAACTTCAGGCAGAGGGTTTTAGTAGCTCACACAAGGGAACAAAGCTATTTAGTGTTAAAGCCAGGATTTGAACCCAAAAATTTCCTCTCAATCTGTAGCCTCTCTTAAGTACCAAACACTTAACAGTCAACTATTGGTATCCTTGGTGGGGCATTTTCAGAAATGGGCATTTTAGGATCTCAGTAAGCGGGAGGTTCTGGCTACTAGGTTATTTGCTCTGTATCCCTTCCTGCACTATCTTCTTGTTTGAATCGTGGAGAATCTTTTTACAATAACTGAATCCACTTAGAAACCTAGGGGGTACGGAATAGGGGCTCAAATGTTAAATGAATACATGAATAATTGAGTTGCCTACAGTTACCTCAGGACATGTCTGCTGAGCAAATGAGTATTAGGATTAGGAATGATTAATAGGTGCCAGAAAGGCACACGAAACCTGGTTTAAAGGGCCAAGGGCCAGGTGTGGTTTGAGTCATGTTGAATATAGCAGCAGAGGAAGGGCTGCTGTCTTATTGTGTCAGAGCAGTGCTTCTGCCCAGTTTTCCAGTCTTTTGCAGGTGACATTTTGCAGCTACAACACAGATCACACCAATCCCAATATTTATAGCTGAAGTGCCATAAGCTAAGTGGCCTGGGCATGGTGAGAGGTAGAATGTGTGGAAGTTTAACATGTAGGATAGCAAACCAAGCCACCTGGTGTTTGAGTTCTGACTCTACCGCTTTCCAGCTGTGCGATCTTGGGTTAGCATCTTAACCTTCTGCTGCCTCGATTTCCCCATTTATAAAACAGGATGGATGTCATTTGACGGATATGAGAAGTGAGTTAGTTAAAACTCACCAAGGGCTTAGCAGAGTGTCAATACACGTCGATGGTTGTAACAACAGTTTTACTTGCAGGTCATGACCATTTTGCAGGGGACCGCTGGTGCCGATTTTAAAGAGGGATAACTCAAGGAAGGTACCAAGCTTTTAAGCCCCTACGTGGCTAACCATCCAGGCTATAAATAGCATGACGATTTTCTGAGTTTGCTAATTACTTTTGTGCCAATTCAACCCACCTCTTCCCTATATGTTTCAAAGCGTGTCTTGGAAAAAGTCCATCTAAATCTACTGCCTTCTGTATTCCGTTTCTTAATTTTGACACAATAATCTGTTTTATGCCCCAGTCTATTCTGGCCTGTTTCACTTCATGTCATTGAGTTTGCACCCTGCAGTGCGTAGTCCACACCTATCCATCCCATGCCATTCCATATTCCATTCCCTTCCATCCAGTTCATCCTCTCCAGGCCACGTTGTTCTGAGAGTTAAAAAAAGGTAACAAAGGACACTCCCCCACTCCCCCACACCCCCTCTGTGAGTACCTTCCCCTTAAATTCTTCCTGCATAACTCTAGGAGTTTGTAGAAGATCTGTGGCCTCACCTAGGAATCTGCTCTTTCTGGTTATGTGCAACAGGTTCCCGACACTGTGTCGGCTTGCTGTGGTGGCCCCTCCGGCCTGAGCCAATTAGGCTGGTGGCCGCTGGTCAGGGCAGTGCAGACACATCAAACTTCGATTTTCTAGCCCAGCAGCAAGACTCCATCCACTGCACAAAGCTGCCTCCTGCAAGTGGAAGGAGTTCTCGTTCCTTCTTCCTTCTTGCCTCCCTTTATGGGTGCAGCCAGGCCTACAGTTATACTCAGTCATTTGACTTTTAAGACAAAATGTATATAGGTGCCCCTGGGAGGTCTGTTCAGGCAACTGGCACAGCAACTTCAGAGTTAACCTGCCTGATTGCATCAGGACTGAGCACAGGGCGGGCTTGTGACCAGCCAGGATTTTCAGCTGCAAGATGGGCCTTGGGGGGCTCATTTGTGTTGCTCAACAGTGACACCTGTTGACCCGGATGGAAACATTTGTATTCCAAGCTGAGTGGGGGAGGTCTTCAGGACTAAAGGAATACAGACAGCAAGAACACAAAGGGACAGCGCAAATGACAGACGGGAGAACCATCTGCTCCCGCTGGAGCTGGCCTCCCTGCTGCCAGAACTGAGTTAACTTTCAGCCAGGATAAAGTCAGGTGTCGACAGAACTGAGGAGTGCAAGGATCCGCGGAGTATTTCGTCAACATTTACTCTGGTCAGATGAGGGAAACTGAGGCAAATGCAAACACATATACATTATATGAGAGATCCTACAGTGGGAAGACTTTTCACTTCAGAGCAATGGTTCTTACCGAAGTCTCTTTTGCTTATGAAAATGAAATCACATTTGCGAGCCTGATCTTCCCATCCTTTGCTTTCTTCCTCCCTCCCTCCATACCGTCCTCCCTCCTTTCTCCCTTCTTTCACTCCCTCTCTCTTTCCTTTCATCCTTCCCTCCGTCTCTCCTTCTCTTTTTTTGGGGGGGGGTTGGAGTCTCAATCCATCGCCCAGACTGGAGTGCAATGGCCACTCCGGCCACCGCAGCCTCGACCCGCTGGGCTCCGGCGATCCTTCCACCTCAGCCTTCCGAGTAGCTGGAATTACAGGTGCGCGCTACCACGCCCGGCTGATTTTTTGATTTATTGTGGAGGTGAGGTCTTGCTGCCCAGGCGGGTCTCGAACCCGCGGGCTCAGGTCTTCCGCTCGCCTCAGCCTCCCAAAGGCGCGGGACGACAGGCTGAGCCACCGAGCCCAGCTCCTTCTCTTCTTTATTCATCCCTCCCTCCACCCCTCCCTCCGTCCCTCCCTCTGTCCCTCCTTCCCCTTCCTTCCTTCCTTCCTTCCACAAACTCATAACCAAACAGGTTTGTTAACACCAGGGGTCGGCACGCAACTGGGCATCTGTGATGCGCACGATGTGGCCTAGACACAAAGTCAAGTGACTAGCAGCACCATCTCTGCCCATTGGGTGGTCTGATCCCTGACTCACCAGAGCCATGCGGCACAGGCTGTGGCATCACCAAAATGGAAAGAATGGCATCTGGCTGGGAGAGTGGTACGTCAGTGAAACTTTCTCTGAGGACAGTGTTTTTGATTTCGGTCTTAAAAGGTCAGTGGAAGCTTTTCAGCAGCAGTCAGCAAACTCAATGGCAAATGGTGCCTGGGGGATAGTTAGGAGTCTTGTGTGTCTTTGATACTGGCTGCATTTTAGGGACCAGACAATGAGCTAAGAGAGACAGGTTGAAAACAGGATAGGAAGTGTCTAGCTGAGGAGAGCTGCATGTATTTTATGGCCTGTAGGGAGCTACTGAAAGATGTTTGTAAGCAGTCGAGGATGTGAGAGCAAATATACTTCAGGGGAAAGACATTCTGGCCGCAGTGTGAAGGATGGATTGGAGGAAAGAGAAGCAGGAGGTCAGAAGCTAGTTGAGAAGCAGGCGTACTGATTTGAAGCCTCCAGGCCTAAACTTCTTGTTATCACACAATTCTTTTGGAGGTCACACAAGGGCAGTAAAAAAAATGCCTAGACTTTGAAGAAGTCAGATCTAATTAAAATCCCACTGTGTAGGTATGTGGCCAAGGCAAATTGTAGACCTCTGTGGTCTGTCTTTACAATGTGAACTAATGACATCTACTTCGGAGGACTGGCTTGAGGATGGCTGAGGTAATGTGCTAAGAGCATTGATGCTGAGCCTAGAACACAGAAAGTCTTGGGTAACCAGAGTCTCCTTACTCGGTGGATCTGGGTCTTGTTCTTCTTCCATCTCCAAAGGGACACACTGGTTTTGCAGAAGAGACCTGTTTGCCTTGAATAGGCTGCCTCAGGCTTGTGTAATTTCATGCAAGTGTATGCTGTGTGTGTGCACACACACAAACATACAGCAGGATGTGTCCGGAAAGCAGAACATCTTCCTACGGAAAATCACAGACAGAACCCGGGCTGCAAGCAGGAGACCCTTCCACGAACATTTCCAGATACCCCAGCCGGTGCCTTCTTCAGCACCGAGGATCACACCAACATTTCCATCTCCCTTGGCTTCTGGTTGCCAACCATGGAAACAAACCTCTTGCCGCCTCCATTTTAAATTTAGATTTCGGCATCACCTCCTGGCCTGAACGTGGGTCATGGTGAAGGGCCAAGTTCACAGGGATGTTTTCTCCAGCCTCAGCTTCCCTCTCATCTGTGCTCTCCTGGAAGTTTTCATTCATTCCTTAGAGTGCTTGCCACCTACCTACTTTTTTTTTTTTTCAATTCATGGAAATGAATCAAATCTGCGATGGCGTCATTCAAAAGAGAAAGCTAATTAAAAAGGTACCTTTTCCTTCCTCTTAAAGTCCTTGCAATGATTTCCCCTTTTGGGAGACACAAGCCAGGAAGGAAGCTCTTCAGTGCAGCTGTGAATGGGGCAGAGTTGGCTGAGGCTTTGGGGACACTGGGTGGTCATTCCCAGTGAAATGGTTAGATCCCTGGGGACATGCCTTCTTCAGCTGCTTTGTCTTTTCCAAGTCGAGATAAGCAGAATAACCTCAGACTGTTCTACACAGAAGCAATATGTGATGGTGTGACATACACATTAACTACAGAATAAACACAATTTGGTTGGTGTGTGAGGACAGCTATTTTCCAGAGGATGTTCTTTCTGGGATGAGAGGTTTAATAAGTGCTGATGCTTACACGACTCTTTGTGGCAGGAACCGATCTAAGTACTTTACAAATGTCAACTCATTTGCTAGTCACAACCACTGAAAGGGTAAATACCATCATTTTTATTTTCTTTTTTTTTTTTTGAGTTGGAATCTCACTCTGTCACCCAGACTGGAGTGCAGTGGCTGCTCCTGGCTACCGCAGCCTCGACCTGCTGGGCTCCGGTGATCCTTCCACCTCAGCCTTCCAAATAGCTGGAACTAGAGGCGCACGCTGCCACGCCCAGCTAATTTTTTTGATTTATTGTAGAGATGAGGTCTCGCCATACCGTTATTATGCCCATTTTACAGATAGGGAAACAGAGGTATAGAGAAGTCAAATGACTTGCCCAAAGTTATTAAACTATTTAATGTCAGAATCCTAGTTAACTAGGATGAACTAGTTAACGTCAGAACCCAGACCATTTTGTTTTTCTTTTGCATATTTAAGTCGTTATAACTTCATTTGAAACTGGTGTGTGAGATCAGGAAGCAAACTTACTGCAGAACATTGTGTGGACCAGCGTTTGAGTCAATTGTCAATAGATTTCTAGTTTTTGTTTGTTTGCTTGTTTCTGTTTCTGCTGTTATTAGAAAAGGGAGTTTTAGAAACCCTGGACTTAAAATTGCATGGCAACAATTGGCTGGAGCCAAGTTGATGCTACTCTCTTGAATGGAGCCACGCTTTCTCAAGTTTGCTACAGACCCTGCCCTCCATTACCCACCCACCTCCAGGCCCTCTGCCTGTTATTCCAGCCCATTTCGTTCCTTTGTCTTCCCCATCGAGTTACTCAAAGTATTTGAGTTGTGTTTCCTGCTTAATGACAGATTTTGCTCTAAGTTCCAGATCAATCTATATCACGTAGTTTTCAAATTCCTGCATGTACAAGCTCAGTGTTTCTCCTTTAAAAATAAAGGATAAAAACAATTCTTCACAGTTGTGTTATCTATGGGTTGGGAAGAGGTAACGCCTGTCTTGTTTAGGGTCAATAGAGATAGTGCCTGTGAACACCTCATGACCCATCAAGCATTCTCAGAATTGAAGGCGATGCCGGGGTTTGAAAAGCACTTTATATTTCAAAGCCACTTTTATCTATAAAGTCTCACCGATTGAAGAACTGTCAAGTAAAGCCGGCGATGTTGGTTTTCTACGCTCTCCAACTGCACCTTCCTTCTGGAAGCTGAGGTCCCAATGGATGATCTACTTGTCTAATGTCACCTGGACAAGTAAGTACAGAAATGGAGTGAGGTCCCAGAAATGGAGCGATCATGGAG
The DNA here is from genome assembly GCF_000164805.1 of Carlito syrichta. Lineage (NCBI taxonomy): Eukaryota > Metazoa > Chordata > Mammalia > Primates > Tarsiidae > Carlito > Carlito syrichta. Next base: position 31,361 of record NW_007233313.1, on the reverse strand, counting down.
AGAGACTCGTCTTCCAAGATCCCCACATGCTCCTTGCCCAGGGGATCCACCTTCAGATGTCAAGGTCCCAATGCGAATCATAATTTGACCTAGGACTCTCATAATCTGACAGAGGACTCTCATAATCTTAAGAGTGATGGATTGAAAGGCAACTTCATGACCTGCTTTTGGTAGAGCAGAAGAAGAGTTTCACCTTTGGTAGGGTATTTCAGTACATAAAGACAATTAAGGACCCACAGAACTATGAGGTCAAGTAATAGGCACACATGACAACATCCTGAGTTTAAAAGATATGCTAGTCAATTATCAGAAAAGAAGTTGGCTTAGGTTCTTGAGGAATGGGTAGCTGAAAATGAGAAATTTATCTCCATTTGCTATTGTTACTGAAGGCTTCAGTCACTTTTTTTCCAGCACTGGTGGTTTCTTTGATTTTAAACTTGTGATTTAGAAGTGAGGACCAATGGGAGGTCCAAACTTCACTTATACGGTGACCATTATGTACCTAACTCTGAATTGTACCCCTCATCTTTAAAATTTAAAAAAAAATTGCATAAAAAAAGCAGGCTTGATGGTCATTGCAGCAGGCTGTGAAAAACACGAGCACAGAGCCACGTCCTCTGGGCTTTACACTGGGTTCTGTCACTCACTCTCTTTGTGAACATGGGCCAGTGACTCAACCCCGTACACCTCAGTTTCTTCATCTGTACAATGCAGATGATGTTTCCTGTTCAGTCAACTTACGAATTTGATATGAAACTCAACTGAGACAATAACAGTGAATAGATGATGGCCGTGTAAGTGAATATCAGGATGTGTGTATCTCTTCGCTTCCCACCTGCAGACTGGCTTTCTATTCCAGGCACTTTTTCAGTCTCGCATGAGAATGCACGAAATGACTAAACAGTAAGACACCAACCATTGGATGGTTCCAGCCAGGACAGCAGAAAGATGCAGCCATGAAATGATTCTTTTGGGTAAATTACTGTTAAACATTGAGGAATGATGCTCAAGTTGAGGATCATTTGCTTTGTGACTGTGTGGGTAACAGTCTAGGATGTTCCAAGGCATTTCTGACCATCACCGGCAGCAGTCCATACTGGCAAAAGCCAAAAGTTAGTGTTCTGGTGAAGGAACATTGTACTTGAAATCAGAAGACATGGCTTTAAATGTTGACCCAGTTCTTTTTTTTTTTTTTTTTTTTTAATTAATCAGTATTTTTATTATAGTTTTGTGGGGTACAGTTAAGGGTTAGGTGTACAATTACGTTTCATTCAGACACCCTGTTGATAAGAGGTGTTTTCCCAGCCCCAGACAGATATTTGCTACTGTTAATCCCCTCCCCCTCCCCCCCATAGTTTCCCAGTACCGTCAGTCATTTTCTTATAGTATTACATTGGATGTTCAAGTTGACTCAGTTCTTTAGCAACTGTGTGTCTGTAAATAAGTTGCATTGCCTCTCTGGACCTCAGCTGGGTCATAATGAGCAATGGGCAGTTTAGGAACCACTAAGCATTTACGTTAGTTCTCTTCCTTCTCACAAGATTTGTTACAGCACACACCTTTCCACTGGAAACTTTACTAGGTTTTTATTTTATTTTATTTGTAGTTTTGTCTTTCCCTCTCCTTCCTCCTCTTCTTTACCCACGCATGGTGAACCAAGTTGCCTCTTCTTCATTTTTACCCTAAGTCGTCCTACCAAGATGAGGGCATTTCTTCTCCTCGGGTGGAAAATCCTCAGTGAGTAAATTCAGGATTTTGAGTAGCAGGAAAGTCGGATCCACTTAATGTAATTCTGTTTCTGCCTCTGAGTTAATGCCGCAGGAAGCACAGGAATGAGCTTTGCTGTCTCTTTTCCTTACAGAGCCTCAGACTGAATCCTAGAAAATTCTGCTCAAACTAAACAAACAAACGATTCACTGAAGAACAGTGGTGCGGGGGAGGGGTGAGCCCTGGCTGCTTGTACTCCCTTTTAGTTAATGAATCGAATTGATACAGGAACTTCATCTTGTTCTCAGGGAAATCCTGTTGACCAGGGCTCGCTTCTCAGCACCACTGAATTTAGGTCACAGCTCAGTGAAGAACAATTACAGACCCTTAATAAAAGATAACGTACCCAGTGACATCAAGCAGCACAGCCGGGCAGGCTTTCTTGTTTTCTTGTCGATGTCTTGGGGGCGGGGAGTATGAAGGAGGGAAAAACGCCAGGAAGTCCTTTTCTGACTTGTGCTGCGGCACATACCAGTCCGTGCTGTCATAGCAAGTGGCCACCGCACCCAACGAAACCCTTACAGAATGGCTCACTGAACAGGTCCAGGACAAACAAGGAGTGGAGAGACTTGTGGTTGTGGGAAGACAGAATATGGAAGTCCTGCATCTGAATCCTGGCTGCTCAGGCCTTCTGCAGACTACTCTTTTTCTGCCTCGCCACCTGGCCTCTGTCATCTCACCCTTACTCGTTAGCCATACGGAATTACTTCATGGCTCTTCACAGACTGTCCTTTCTCTCTGGTCCTCTCTTTCTTGGTCCACCCTGTCCCTCTCGGCTGGTATGTTTCCCCCCTCCCTTTTGAATGACTTGTCCTTCCTTTAAAACCTAGTTCAGAGGTCATCTTTTCCAGGAAGGAAGCTTTCTGCGACCCTTCACGACAGAGTGTGAGGCCTTTCTCTCAGACTTTGCTTGATCTCATCATTGGGCTGAGCTCCATCCAGCACAGCCTGTGTCATGGCGTTCAAGGTGCCACAGGGGTCAACTAGTCCACGGAAATCAATTTTGGCAGAGTCCTAATGACTCCTTTGTTGATGAAGCAATGAACCTTTTCCAGTTCTTGTGTACTTGCCTTTTTACAAGTTCCTTTTTCTTGATACCTTCTATTGGGGGTTGAATTGTGACCTCAAAAAATATGTTGAAGTACTGAACTTGGTACCTGTGAGTGTTTCCTCCACTGGGAACCTGCATGATTCCACTGAGAGGAGACCTGATTGTGTCATTTGTTTCCTGAAAATCTTCAATGGAGACTCAATCTTCAGTTTAAGGTCTAGACTTTCCACTCTAAGATGTGATTGGGCCTATTTCTCCATCCTTCCACCATCCATCATCTGACATGTTCTTTAGCCAGATTTAAAGGCTTGCTTGCTTGGGGTTTTCATATGCTTTTTTGTGTGTATAATAGTTTTGATATAATATTTCCAATGCCCAAATTCCCCTCCTGTCTCACTCACCTGCTGACTTACATATCCTTTAAAATTGGACTCAGTCATGATTTCCTTCAAGAAGCTATAAGGGACCATCCACAAGAGGCCCTCCATAGCTACTTCTAATGTCATACCTATGGCACTGTGGGCAAGGGTGTTTACATTGCACACTGAGCACCTCAAGGGCAGGAATCAAGCCTTCCTTTTTACCACATAACCTGGGTTTCAAGCATACCAGTTGCTGAGAAAATGCTTTTAAATACAAGACTATATAAATAAACCAAGTGCTACAGAAGCAGAGAGAAGGTCATAACCACAGTGAAAATGGCCTCACAAATCTTCATATATATATACACTGAAGGACAAAGTGGACCTCTGTATTTTGGCATGTGTGCTTTGCAGTGATAAACCCAGACACATGGCATAAAGAGGATAGGGCCACACTTTTTTTGTGAACGAACTAGCGTGTTATAAAACTTTGATTGAGAATGGGGAGAGGAGGTGGAAGGAGAGTGAAATTCTATCTAATTCCTAAATAATGGTCTTTCAGGAAACTGGAAACTACATCTCAAGTCTAAAGCTCAGTCGCGCATCTCTTGCTTACTAGCTTTACAATCTTGGGCAAATCCTTATGCTCCTTGAAACTTAGTTTCCCTGCCTTCCAAAAATGAATTAAAATACTCTGCAGGGTTATTCTGGGAGTTGAATAAATTCAAGGATATGACAAGAGACCACAGTGCCTGATGCAAAGTAATGAATTTCAACATCCTTCTTTCTCTTAGTATTAAACAAACCAGAATAGGAGACAGAGAAAAAAACAAGAAAAGAGGTTTTTTTTGTTTTATATTGTTCTGTTTTTTTTTGAGTTGGGGGGGTCTCACTCTGTTACCCAGACTGGAGTGCAGTGGCACAGAAAAGGCTCATTGTAGCCTTAACTTCCTGGGCTCAGGAGGTCTTCCTACCTCAGCCTCCCAAGTAGCTGGGACTACAGGCATGTGCCACCATGTCTGTCTATTTTTTTATTTTTTTGTAGAGATGAGGTCTTGCTATATTTCCCAGACTGATCTTGAACTCCAAGACTCAAGAAATCCTCCCACCTTGGCCTTCCAAAGTACTGGGATTATAGGTGTGAGCCACTATGCCTGACCATTTTAAACAAATGACTCTTACAGATCAGAGAGATGAATGTGCTGAGAAAAGCTTTAAGCAGAAACTTTTTGTGAAGTGGAGCTGTTATTGGAATTTAGGGAATCTGTTGGGAACAACCAAGAAACACCTTGTGTCAAATTTGTTTAGTCTGAGAAGGAAAAAAGTTTGAGTTGAATGAAACCACAGTGACTGATTCTTGAATGTATCAGTAGTGTCAATAAGTTTACTGAGATTGGCACCACTCGACTCTTATGGTGAACGGACACGGCATATTTTAGTTTTAATTCTGCTTTTGAGCGCTGTATATTTTGTCCTTTAATTTTTTTCCTGGAGTCCTCTTTTCCATGTTACTTAAGTATTGTATGTTTCCCATCAAAGACAAAAAGAAGAAAATGGCTATAATCTTACTTACCTATAAAGAGCTACTAACATTTTTAAATCGATACTTGATAGTTGTACATATTTATGGAACTAAATTTGATGTTTTGATACATGTGTGCAATGTATAATGAGCAAACCAGTGTAAATGGAATATTGATCACCTCAAACATTTTATGGCTGAATTTTCAGATTAATTTTCTAGAATATATTCATATTTTTCTCTATAATGGGATCAAACTGTTACATTAAAATGTGCTTTTTCACTTAAAATACCATGAATGTTGTTACATGTTATGAGAATGTCTGTTACCCGCCGCGAGGAAATAAGCCCCCTCAGGCTGACTTTGCCATCACAAACCACTAGAAAATGGAATGAAATGTCTAAACCAACAAGTTTCCAACACAGGACAGCCAGTGGTGTAGGACTGAGACGCCCAAAAGAAGGGAAACACATGAGGTGAGCATCACAGTCATGCTGGCTTTTTGCCTAGAGACAATTTATAAACTGTAGAGCCAAGGACAGAGACCAAACAGCCTGAGTTGAGGAGGAAGAGATCATTTGGGGCAGAATTAGGAGCTGCTCCAATCTGTGGGGGAAAGCACCCGAAAAGAGGATCTGCCTCAGACTCTATGAGCTTGGGCAAGAAGCCACTTCATGAAAATTATTATCGGGGGGTCCTACACAGAAAGATAGTCAGGACTCACACAGAGCTGGAGAGTTAGTTGAGTTCACACCTGCCAGAGGACACAGGGCTTGTTGACTGTTCAAGAATTTTCTTACAGATGCCAGAAAGATCACATTTAAGAATGCATAAAACGATTTTTCGATCAGACTTAATAAAGCTTAAAAATAAGCTTAGGAAAATCTCCCCGTGTAACTCTGGATGAGGTAAAAACTTTCTGAGCTCCCATTTCTTCACCTGCAAAATTGGAGCAATAACTATATCTACCACTGTATGTTGCTGGGGCTTAATTAAAGTTCTATTGTAGTAGGTGTCATTCACTGAGTCCTGAGTACCTACTCTCTGCTAAATATAGCTCTAATACCTGGTGCATAACAATATCCAATAACTGCTGGCATTACTATCAATAGCTCTATGCCGTTTTGTTTTCAGGAAAGAGCTGTGGCCATTACCAAAGCTGACATGCAGCATTTCCCTATAGCCACTGCACAAAATCACACCCAATGGATGAAAAGCAGCCACACCTGAAAAAGATGCTGTTATTTAACAACCAGCTAGCTGAGGACTTACTGATGTCCCTCCATGACCTCTAAGGGGAACAGAAAGTCTTTTATTATAACCCCCATCACATGAAATGCTATGCGCTTGCTGACTTTAGCCAGTTGAATTGAGGCCTTGAAGCCAGAGACTTGAGTTGCTTATTTTTGTATCTCCTAGCACTGCACAGGGTCAGTGGCAGAGTGGACTCCTCACAGTTGATGTCTGCAAAGTTGAATTACATGCAGAAAGTATGTATTCATTTGCAGAAGCAATAAGCTGACAACGAAATACGACATAGTATTCCTTTCTGCAGAGGAACGAGTAGCCTGTTATAACTTTTCTGTTTCATATTCGATAAGCAAAATCTTCCTTTAGCAGAGGAAACCAGGGCTAACCTTTCTTCCGCCACATTGAGGGTTTTAACCCTCAAGATTCTCCGCTGGCTCAAATGGGTGATGTGCTAGCTGGAATGTTGTAATGTACTCAGAATGAAAAGTCCCTGCACCTAGAAATTAAAATAAGGGCAGGATCCAAGTTCAGAGAACGGTGATTAGAACATGTCCTAGAGAAAAAACTCTATGTATGGTCTCTTCCTGCAGGGAAAGGGAACCGTGACTTTATTTAAACTCTGATACTTAATCGTCCCTTCCCCCACTTCTTCCATGTGTAGCAAGGGGATCCATCACTTTCATCCTCAGCCTTTGCCAGGCCTTCAGGGCACCAGCAGCCCATTCTGGCCATGTAGTGACCACATCTTGGGCTTTGGACCCAGATCACCTTGGGTTCGATCCTGGCTCTGCTTTTGAAAAACTGGTAGGTCCTGGACAAGTCTTCCATGTCTTCAGGACCCTGGTTTCCTTGTAAGATGGAGAGATCGGTGCCCACTTTAAGAATGGGTGTGAGAATTCAGCCAGCAAGTGTGGTGTGTTCAGTAAAAGGTGGTGCCCTTTTGTCATGGTACTTGAAAGAATAAAGTCTCATTTTGAAAGGCATGTAAAGGACAGATGCCATCACCTTTGTCCTCCTCTTCATGTTTGCCCTGACTCATGGGCCAGAAGACCTTTCTTCCTTTGATGAATGGATGAGAAGACTGTGTCCACCTTTCACACCCACAAGGGCACAGCATCCCTTCTAACTCTTTGCACCTCCTCCAGCGTGGGCTTGTCAAGTGACTCAACTTAACACAAGGCCACCTCAAGACGCTTCTGAAGTAAAAATCAGCTCACCGTCAGTGTTCCCAGATGTTCCCTCCGTCTTCTCCTTCAGCTTATCAATGGCCACTTTGCAAAGAAAAATCATGAGTCACAGAGTGATTCTGGATATAATAACACTCAATAAGCCAGTGTGAAAGATCAACAATGTGACCTCCAGATTTTTCCTGAAGGGTAAAGAGCATGTCTTGTGTTTTTTTCTTTTTCTTTTTTTTTAGTTTTTAAAGTTTTTATTTTAAAGATGTGGGATACAATTCAGGGTTAGGTATACAAATGCTGATTATGCAGGTACCCTTGTTGATGAGGTGTGCCCCTCCCTCCTCTAGCAGTTTCCCTCAACTGCCAATCCCACCCTCTCCCCTGGCAGTTTCTCACTACTGCCCATAGCTTTCTCATAGTATTGTGGTAATTGTTCAAGGTTCACTTATGAGTGAGAACATATGGTACTCTGTTCTTTGTCTCTGTGATAAATCACTGAGTATAATTGACTCTAAATCCATCCAAGTTGCTGTGAAGTCCATATGTTTGCCCTTCTTTATGGCTGCAAAATATTCCACTGTGTATATGTACCACATTTTTTAAAATCCAGTCCAGCTTTGAAGGGCAGCATGGTTTGTTCCATGTTTTTGCTATTGTGAATAGAGCTGCAACAAACATGTGTGTGCAAGTATCTTTTGTGTAGAATGCTTTGAGTTCCTCCTGGCATATTCCTAATAGAGAAATTGTTGGGTCATATGGAAGGTCAATCTCTAGTTCTTTCAGAAATTGCTATACTATCTTCCAAAGGAGTTGCACTAGTTTGCATTCCCACCAGCAGTGTAGAAGCATTCCTTTTTCTCCGCATCTTCACCAGCACCTGTTATTGTTTGTTTTATTAATGATGGCCATTCTTACGGGGGTTAGGTGGTATCTCAAAGTGGTTTTGATTTGCATTTCTCTGATGATGAGTGAGGCTGAGCACTTTTTCATGTGTCTGTTGGCTGCCCGTATCTCTTCTTTTGAGAAGTGTCTATTCATGTCTTTTGCCTACTTTTTAGTGGTCTTTATTTTAATAATTCCATGCTATATGCTGTTCCTTTGGCTGAAATATATTTTTCTTCCCCCTTCTCTAGCACAACTTGGAAAATATTACTTTCTTTTTTAAAGCTTTGACTTCACATGGTATTACCCCCATGGAAACTTCTTTTTGCGGCATTACCATTTACTGAGTTCATACGACAATAACTGAAGTTTTTCCCTATAAAGTTTGTCATATAACTAGTATACTCTTTTCCATCCCAAGAACACAAAAAAATTCGGCTCTCAACTTTGTCTGACTATGATCGCTGGAGAACTGGCAGTTCAGACATCTCCAAGCTTCTCCTGCTCTCTTTGCTGTAAATTCAAGGGTCTCTTGTAGGTGACTTGTAGGTGATCCACGTCTTAGTCTTCCTCAATGCACTCTCTGTGGCATAGGGAAGCTGGTGGATGAACAGAAGCTGATCAGGCAGTTTGCATTCACAGCCCATTGGCAGAAAGGTCCACAGCTCCAATGGAGGCCCCAGACACGATCACATCTTGGGGTCCCAAGGAAGCACTCTAGCTTAGTGAGACAGGGCCCTTGGAATAGAAGACCTTCCGTTTTTCTGTTGCCTTTGTGGCACATGGCAGTGTAGACTGGGTTTAAATGTGTAGACTGGCCTTGGCAGAGCTATAACCAGGGAGCCGGGGATATTGGTTGTTTGTTTCAAGTCAAATCAGAATCACACAGAGTAACTATTGCATATGCAGAAAACAGAAAGCGTTCAGAACATTGTAGCAATGGGTTAGGGCAAGGCCTGAGCAGAGTATGGCAGGGACAAATGCCATGTGTTCCCCACACTATCTTCTCTTTTGGATGCACAGGAAGGCATTTCCCAACCTCTGAAGTAGGTGGGTAGCGGTTGCATGGCTGAATCTCGGGCAACGCAATTGGTGGAAAGCCTGACCCTCCAGCTCTCTGTGCTCATCCAAGACAAGGTTGAAGAACTTGAGTTCCAGGGGGAAGTTTTAGGAGAGAGAAGATCAACCCTCACTGGACTGTGATGTGAGTGAGAAGCCCGTGTTAAGTTGTTGAGATATCGGCACTTATTTGTAACTCCAGCATAGCTTAGCTGATTTAAGAGGAGGTAAGACGCTTTGCTCGCCTGTAAAGCTATTCCATAGGTCGGTCTAGGAACACAAAAGAAGCTCCAGAAAGCTCCAAGGAGCCACAGTTTAGGGGATGAAAAGTCTAGCGGGCAAGTGCCAAAAGTTCTAGTAATTAGGACATGCAGTTGGTTCACACAGCTGGGGCCCAGACTAGTCTCAGGGTACCTACCTGAGTGAGGGTTATTTCTAGCAACTTTCACGTTACCAACTCAGAAACAATTCATTTCCTTGTCTCCTTGTGATGCTCCTTCTCGTTGGTCTTGTCTCTTCCAAAACAGTCAAGTCCCCTCCCCTGTATCTGCCTTTGAGAGGAGGTCACCACTGATGAAACCAGTGTGCTTTGAAAACTACTCTTCTAAGGGTGTTTTCACTGAATTCTGGAAGATTCGTCATTCTCATTCATAACCTGAAGGAGGTGATGACTTCTGCTAAAAAAAATCATCACTTTAATCTTTTGGTGAATGGCCAAAATACAGTAGAAATTATATCTACTGTAGTAAGGCAGCCTTAAGTTCTTTAAGCCTGCCTGAGAAAACCGTAATCTCCTTAAAAGCAAAGATCACTTTTTTCATCTTTGTCATTTCTGTGTGTCCAGCACTCAACACAATGCAGGGACAAAGCGACCTGTGCTTCGGAAATGCAGGACCAGGGTTTTCAGCTGCCACTCCACACCCAGCAGGTCTTTCTGCGTGTCCTGCTTTGGGTGGTGTTTTGCCTGGATCTGAGGACTACCCTCTGCCATGCATTTCTGCCAATACTTCTCCTTCGAGAAGTTTTACCTAGGGTGAACTCTTTGGGGTGGGCACAAGTCAGTGCCCGAGGGATTTGCCTTCCAACCTCTTGTCCTTTAATTGTAACAAAATAGTTGCCTCATGGCTGGAACAGTCCTCTGTCCTTGCTGTCAGCACCTAATGGCTTCGCTGGGCCAGTAGAGTGAAGTCATAATTGGAGCGTACTTTGCTCATGGAGATTAGTCTCAAATGTCAAGGGCAAGGGAGACTGGCCACTGCACCCAAAATAAACCTGGTTAGCTGCCCTTTTAATTTTCCCTCAGCAGAGGAAAACAGCCCAGGAAAAAGAAGTCAGGGTACTCACACAGGAGACATCATCCCATCATAGATGTTCAGAGACAAGAAGCCTTTAAAGTCAGTTTCCAGTCTCCCTACTTTACAGAGAATATAGAGAAGCAGACAGCAAAGTGACTCACTCGAGGTCAGAACAATCAAAGGCAGAAAAGCCAGAGGTAGAATCAGGCTTTAGAGACCCTACTATTCTTTTCATCTCTTAAAATGCCTAGATACCTTGTTCTGAAAACATGTAGAGAACCAAGTTTGGGTTTGAAGGCAAGGGGTGTGATGCCTGCCATATTCTGTGTTTAATGTTGCACACAAACTCATCTAAACGTTCCTCAAGTACCCAAGAACATGCTTTGTGGAGGAGGCAGCTGAGGCTTGGAGCAGTATGCCACCTTGCCCAATGATGCTTCACTGCTCGTGGTCAGAACAGACGGAAACGCCTACCTGCCTGTTTCTAGTTCCCAAGTTCTTGACCACATTCCATGTGAAGAGCAAGCTGGAACTATTGAGAAACAGATGAGCATCTTGTAAACCCAAAGTCCAAGGCCTTGCTGAATGCCAAAATTTGTCCTCTGCCAAACTGTAAGACTCAAAATTCGTCTTTAGGGCATAAAGCCGTATTCACTCTCCCCACCCACACCAAGCTCCTGGAACAGTTCCTGTTGCTTTAGATGTCTATTTCCAAGTGGTAGAAATTTGAAGAGAAACAAACTGGGATGAGGATCAAAATTCTCAAGTTTTGGTTGTAGTTGCCTACCAACTTCCTGTGGGATCATTTTAACGTGACTTCACCTCTCTTTCCTTCAGCTTCCTTCCATCTGCAAACATGGTCAAGGAACACACCAAAAATGAGGTATTGAGTCAGTTCAGTGCCAACTCTAGTAAGCTGTGGCACAAAATTTGAATCTCTGTATTGAAAATAATTCCGAAGCCACAGACAGGGCTGAAGATGTGAATGGTTTGTGGTGCTTGTCATAGGTGTGTTAAGGGGTTCACATCATACAGAACAAAAATTCAACCCCATAGATCAGAGGAGCTTTAATGACATCCCTGAATTGGAAATGAAAGAAATGATCAGGTAGTTCCCTACTCCCTCCACCCCAGAAAGCTGCAGACTATGAGAAGTAGAAAATCCAGCATTTGTCCTAGTGGAAAAGCCAAAGAACATGCCTCCTCTTTTGCTGTGGTTTAGAGTGATCCACAGAATGCTCAGAGTCGGAAGGCTGATGGAGAGCTGAAATGCCACAGGACTTGAGAGAGGCCATGTCTATATTTAAAAAGGTAGCAGCACCTGGAGTATTTAATGGAAGCCTACACAACCTCCCTACGTCTGTGTGATTAGGAATAAGGCAAGTTGGAACCAGAGAGGTAAAGTGCCATTTATCTATCTATCTATTTATATAAAAGATGTGGAGTACAATTCAGGATTAGGTATACAAATGGTCATTGTACAGGTAAAGTTTGTACCTGACTTTGGCCCCCACTTCCTGGTTTGAGATCAGGTACCTTACTGAAGAAGTGTGTCCACCCCTTCTTCTCCTGGCACTATCCTGTATTGCCAATCCCTTTCTGACAGTATTACGATAATTGTTCATGGACCGCTTATAAGTGAGAACATGTGGTACTCAGTTCTTTCTTTCTGTGATAGATCACTGAGTTTGATAGACTCTAAATTCATCCAAGTTGCTGAGAAGTTCATAGTTTTGTCCTTCTTTATGATTGCATAATATTCCATTGTGTCTATGTATCACATTTTAAAATTCAGTCTACTTTTGATGAGCAGCACAGTTGGTTCCATGTTTTTGCTGTTGTGTATAGTGCTGCCATAAACATGCACATGCAGATATCTTTTTCGTAGAATGATTTGAGTTCCTCTGGATATATATTCCCAGAAGAGGCATTGCTGGGTCATATGGAAGACCAATTTTTAGATCTTTTAGGAATCACCACACCATTTTCCACAGAGGTTATGCTAGTTTACATAAAACATCCATTTATACCACACTCATTTACTGAGTGCTTCCTCTGAGCTATGAACTATGTTAGGCAGAGAAAACAAACAAGATCCAGTCTCCACCTCTGTGAACTATAGCAACATGACAGGCCGGCTAGATGTTCATCCAACATGTGTGTGTCCCTTTCAGAGAAGGGAAATATTGCTGGAAAGGAACTGTCCAAGCAGGGACAACTTTTCTCAACCTCTCTGACAGTACATGGGGCCACAGAGTGAGTGCTTGCCAATGGAATGAACCAAAAGTATATGCATCTATTCTGAGCAAACAGCCTAAGGAACTGAAGTACCTAAGGAACTCACATTCTTTCCTCATTTGCAGGACGAATGCATGCAGGACTTGGAAGCGTGGGCACCTGAACCATATATGGACAGCTGCCTACTGACCATCAATACATAAATTCAACCACTGATGTGAGCCAAAACCACACTTTATAAAAATATATATACTACATGCAAATAAATTATGCTATCTATAAATATGTACTGCATATAAATATTGCATACATTTATATATTATATAATATACCTATGCCTCATACATATTTATGTACACATTTTATTTATTTTATATTTATGGAATATGTATTTATACATTGCATAGTTAAATAAATATACGCTATATTTTTATATAGTACATATATAGCATATTATGCATATATTAGAAATATAATCTATATATTTTGTGTGTATATATTCATATATATCTCTATAACCCTTCATTGGGCCACAGAAGTTTCAGAGATTGTTTGTTTTATCAGCTAGGGTTTTCTTAACAATATACACCCTACAGTATGCAGGGCAGATGGATGACCCACAAAATGCAATAGCACTCAATTCTGTGACATGATAGGACTGACTTCTGTATGTTATGGGAACATAGATTTGGGAAAGCAGGGAAGACCTCCTGCTAAAACTTAAGCAGCCAATAGGAAACAGTCATGCCAAAAAGGGTGTGAGGAGGGTGGGCCTGGGGGGAAATCAGAGGAAATGTTGGGTACAAAGGTCCAGAGGAAGGAAGACCCATGGACCCCTCTGTGAAAAGCAGAGGTAAGTGCTTGCAGTTGAGGAGTTAAAAGGATGGAGCAGTACAAAGGTTGGATCATGGCATGGTGGGTCTTTTGACTTGGCTACCAAGGTCATGTGGACCAAAGGGCAATAAGATTGCTCTGGAATGGGGGAAGCAAGCCCAGAAGGAAGAGCTCATGACTAGCTGGTTCATTAATACTTCCCACTGTCAGGTCCAAGGTCAAGAGTGAATATGTATCTGCTACATGATGGATGGGTGGATGGACAAATGAGTGAACCATTTAAGGGTAAAGGTGATGGGACTTGAACAAAGGTAATGAAAGTGGAGATGCACTGATGTGGATATATTTGAAGGACTTAGCAAGCAAGTAATCAAATGGATGTGGGAGGGTAGGGATGGTTTCCAGGTTATTTTTTCTTAGTGAGCTATTATTTGTATATATAGTAGTTGCCATGTTTCACAGACTGTTCCAAGAGTTTTCATATGATCATTCAATCTTCATAAGAACCCTATGAGTTAAGTAATATCAATGTCAGACAAGACAAAGGAGAGAAAGAGAGGTTAATAAGTTATTCCAAGTCATACAGCAGTGATCATTAGAGACAAAAGTTGAACAGTCTGGCTTTGGTCTGTGCTATCCTGGGTATGATACTTTGCTATTAGAAGACACAGGAAGGGAGTCTTCATTGCGAAGAAGAAAATGAGTGCAAATGTAGAAACTTACGTTTTCTGTGGAATTCCTCAGTGGAAATATCAAGTAGGCAGGTGGCTGCGTATAACAAAATTCATAAAGACTTTATTAATAAAGTACAAACTGAGAAAATGATCACCAAAAGACTGAGGGTTCATTGTAGGTAATATATAAAGTTATGCTTTAGACAATCTGAAATGAAAGTGTTAGGTGGAGAAAGATGGAAGGGGACTTGATAGGATATGTCTGACTGGAGTAGAGAGACTGAAAAGGGGTTGAGGCAGACACATTTCCTTAGTTATACCCAACCATGGTGCCATCAGTTTCTCAATGAAGGAGGGCATGAAATTTAACAGCAGAGTTGTGGAAGTTGTTCTGTATGGAATTTGTTTGGCAATGAATGCTACACTAACTAGTCATGATTTTCATTTTACAGGGCGTGTTCAGTCATTTAAAATTATTTTTGTAATAAAATCTAGATTAAAGAAATCCCACTGTACATTGTAAGGGAAGAGGAAAGGTGTTTGAACCAAATAAATAACAATTTTAGTCATAATTTTTGTTGCCAGAGCCTATTAAACATAGCTAAAGCGGAGCTAAGTCGTTTTCGGGTGTTTTGTAAGTTACACTAATATTCTGTGTATCTCTTAGTCTAAAACAAGAACAATAATACCAACTGAAAGGTGTATTGTCGGGAGAATAAGTAAGTAGCAAATTGTTTAATAAAAAGCATATAGGACCCATAAAATATGCTTAATAAATCATGTTAATTCTTAGTCCCCTGATGTATGAGACTAATTTTTCAGGTTGCCAAGACATAGAAATACCCCTCTATTTTTCTCAGCTAATCCCACAAATGTATTTTGGCTTTTCTTGGCTAGATTTTAATCCTTAACATCTCATAATAACAGCAATCAAGTAGATTCTTAATCTAATGATGCTTTAAATTCAGGAATTGCTTATGCATATTTTCTCTATTTAATCTTCATACAACTTCAGGAGAGAAATCAATTCCCTTTGGTATTGAAGGATAGGATGCTTAGAGAAAACTGGTTTGTTGATACTGCCTTTCCTAGAAACAATGGTTAACATTCATTGAACACTTACCCTGTTCTGGGCACTTTGGAAACATCCAATCCACATGTTCTTTTTTGCTCCTCTTGACAAACTCATGCAATAGGTGTCATTACCATTCCTGTTTGGTCTATAGGGAAACAGAGGCATAGAGAGGTGAGGGAAACTGCCCGTGGACCCAGAAGTGGTGAGCTTAGAGGGGTATGTCCACCCAAAACTTCTGACCCTCTCTTCTGCCCGGTGTCCTTCCTCCTAACCTTCACAGGCAGCCTTTGCCTAAGCAAGACTGTGTGCTTCTTAATGAGAAAGTTTCCCAATGGGCATGATTTGTTCTTTATGTTTGTTGCTCACAACAAGCCATTGCCTCGCAGCTGCCCTTTTCCCCACTGGCTTATCTTTGGGCTGACGGGGAGGTGAAGGACGCTCTACTTGTATGTGCAATTCTCAGTTCCCCACTTTTTGGTGAACTTGATTTCTCATTTGGGACCCAGGAGGGTGAACATTGCCTAAGAACATTCCAGGGTTTACTTGAGGCAAACTGTGAAGGAGGCGAATGGTGTTCTTGCTTCCTTTCATTGCATATTAGTAACCGCCTTTTTCCTGACATTGCTCAAACTCTCCAGTTTCCTAGCCATTTAACATATTTATATTGAACCTCTACCGTGCACTTGGCTCTGGGCTCTACGTGGGACATATAAAGATAAATAATTTTATGAGTGGTTGCAGGAGTGTAACAAGATAGCACAGCACAGCATGACAAATGCTATAAAAAAAGATTCTTCCAGGTGAAGAGAAGCACCAGGAAGGGAGTAATCAACCATTCTTAAGAGTGAGGGTTTGATGGTAGTTAAGAGTGAACTTCCCAGGACTAGAAACAGTTGAGCTAGCTTTTGAAGGATAAAAGATTCCCTAGACTGGGTCTGGAGGTCATGTGGAACAATAGACAGAAGAATCCGTCTATCCAGTGTTGCAGAGGTCTGTATTCAGAGGGCACACACTGAAAACTACGAGTGGTTTATTATGGGCTGTGAGATGGAGGGATATAGAGAGTGCAGCTCAAAACAAGCAGTACACAGTTGAAGGGGGGTTTTGAGCATTGTGCTCAAGAGTTTGAACTTTCTCCCATTCTTCTGACTGAGAAAAGCCAACAAAGGATTATAATCAGGACAGCAGCATTAGGAGATTTTTGTTCTGAGGATTCATTCCGGTGGCTGTTTCAGAATTATGATCTGAGAGCAGATTCTCATGATATGGTTGAAAGTTAAGACCAGAGTAAAAGATTATGAGGGAAGGAAGACAAGGGATTCCTGGAACTATTGATGAGAGAGGCACGAGAGCCTGAATGGAACATAGAGTTGAAAAGGGCGACAGAGTGAAACTCCAACTCAAAAAAAGAAAAGAAAAACACATCACAGATGGTGATGCCACTGGCCAAGAAATGGATTTCATGTCCACCAGATTTGAGAGGGGTGAAAATAAAGAAGAAGTTTGTTTCTGAGCATGTTTTCATTTGAAGTTTCAATGGGACACCCAGGTAGAGATAATGAATTGGGAGTTCAAAATATAGACTTGGAGCTTAGGGGAGAAACCTGGGCTGGAGATAGAAACTCAAAGCCATCAATGCATAAGTGGTAAATAACACCTTGAAAAAAAGATGTAGACTTTATTCTACAGGGTGAGAAGAGAGCGAAAGAGAGCCTGAAAACATGTAACATACCAACTTTTAAGGGTGAAGAAGGAAAGAGACAGAGAAATAATTTCCTGGCGGTATAAGGGAAACTAGGAGGGAAGGATTTCACTGAAGGAAAGGGAGGAAGAGTTCTAAGGAGTTAAACATCTGCAGCGCAGCAGGGAATAAGATAAAGAGTGAAAAGTGTCAGTTGGCTGTGCCAGTTACTGGGTCTCTAGAGACCCCGGAAGAATAATTTCCATGAAGCAATGAGGTCCAAAGCCAGTTGGCAGTAGTTTACAGAATAAGCAAAAGTTGAGCAAGGAGAAGGGGTAAGGGCCCACTACTCATTTAAGAAGCTGAAGTTAGAGAGCAGAAGTGGTTTTTCTGAAGGTTTTAAGGCTCCTTGGTGGGATAGCTTGGACTTCATGTCACACGAGCTAACTCATTGAAATGCCTTTAGGGGCTTTCTCTCACTTATTTATTTGCTCAAGCATGTGTTCGTCACCTACTCTATCCTGAGCACCTTAGAGTTAGACACCTTAGATATTTTATCATGCAAAGTAAGTTGTGGAAGGTTGTCAAGAAGCATGAAGGGTCTGAGAATTCACTTTATTGATAAGGTAACACATTTGCCTGCTGCAGCGTCATGAATGTTGAAAGAAGACATGAGATGTCTGAATCAGAGACGAGAGACTGCTGATCACTCACAACAATAACAGTAACCAGAGTGACATCATTTTCCTTAGCTAGTTCCTTGAGCCTTGGATCCCACCAGGTATTATGAATAGGGTTGTGCTATGCCTGCCCACATGATAGGTAGGGTTATAGGAAAGGATTACTGAGTTTAAGGAACTTGAATCTTTTATAATGGGCAGTAAGTGTGCCTAACATTTGCTCCAGAGAGAGAAAGACACAGCTCTGAAGGGAGATACTATCTCTAGCTTCCAAGATTGTTTGCTATACAAACATCCTTGAAAAACCAGGCCATAACAAAGGGAGGCAGAGCCCCGTCTATGAGATGTGCAGAAATGCTAGAAACTGGTGGTAAATTATCTCCTAACAATGATGTGGTATAGATAGCAAGTCACCTACTTTTTTTCCACTTAGTAACAAAACGGAATATATATCAAGCAGCAGTTTACTTAATTAGAGATGATGTGATAGCTGGAGCCCTTGCAGCCTTCTTGTAACCTTGAAAATTATAACTAACTAAAGATTATAACAAAAAGGCTAAAGCAGAATGACAGGGGTCAGAGGTCCTGATGACTCTGTAGAACTACTATAGCAGCTATGGATTGATTAGGTCTGGATTTGATGTTAGTGGATGTACTATTATGTGTTTCAACCATCATAGTTGGAATCTGTTATTCGACACCATATGCAAATTGTTATTATTAGTAACAGAATGCAATTACTAATTCAGATGGGGAAAAGAACACTAGGTAGTAGTCAAGATATCTGAGGCTAGAAGGATAGTCTTGATTTTACTATCAATACCAACTTGCTGTGTTAACTTGTACATGTCAATTGACTTCTGCAAAATTCCCAGCTCTTAGCTAAACATTAAGAACGTCCTAGCTTTAACACTTTTTCTTCTAAGTTTTTATTCTTTCTTTTTCACTTCTTTAAAAAATGAAAGTTTAGTTGACAAATAACAATTGTATATATTTACAGGGTACAATGGTTATGTTTCCACACATGTAAATGTTGTGAAATGCTCAAATCAGGTTAGTTAACATATCCATCACCCAAAAGATTTATCATTTCTTCGTAGTGAGAACATTTAAATTCCTCTCTTGTAGCTATTTAAAAATATACAATACGTTATTATTAGCTATAGTCATCTTGCTGAGCAATAGAACTCCAGAATCTATTTCTCTTTTGTAACTGTGTAACCTGGACCTGTTGGCCATCAGCTTCCCATTAAGCCATCCCCATTACCTGCCTCTGGTAACCACAGTTCTACTCTCTATTTTTATGAGTTCCACTTAAAAAAAAACTTCCACATATTAAGTAAGATCAAACAGAATCTGTCTCTCTATGCCTGGCTTATTTTACTTAACATAATATCCTCCAGATTTGAGTGTTGAAAATGATAGAATATTGTGCTTTATTATTTTTTTTGGAGGGGGGGTTGCTGCTGAATAGTATTGCACTGTGCTTATATGCCACATGTTCAAAATTTATTTTTAGATGCTTAAACTGTTTTTGTACCTTAGCTATTGCGAATACTGCTGCAGTGAACATGGGTGTACAGACATCTCTTTGGCATATTGATTTCAATTTCCTTGGGTCGTGGCATTATATGGTAATTCTATTTTTAGCTTTTTAAGGACCATCCACTCTGTTTACCAAAATGGCTGCACTAATTTATATTCTCACCGAACGTGTAAAAGCGTTTACTTTTCTTCACATCCTCACCTATATCTTTCATCTTTTTGATGTGTCAAAATAACAGGTGATAACTTATCATGGTTTTAATTTGCATATCCCTGATGATTAAAGATGTTTAGCATTCAAAAAATATATCTCTTGGTCATTTGTATTTCTTCTTTTGGGAGATGTCTTTTCATCTCCCATTTTTAAATTTGGGTTCTTTGTTTTCTTGTTATTGAGTAGCTTTGAGTTTCTCATGTATTTTGGATAGTAGATATTTGGATATTAGTTCCTTAACAGATCTATAACTTGCAAATATTTCCTCTCAACCTATATTTTCACTCTTTACTCTGTAATTGTTTTCTTGTTGTTCAGAAGCTTTGTAGCTTGATGCCATCTCATTTGTTGATTTTCACTTTTGTTGCCTGTTTCTTTGAGGTCATAACCAAGACCAATGCCATGGAGACCCACGTTTCCTTCTAGTAGCTTTAGAAATTCTGGTCTTACATTTAAGGTTTTAATTCATTTTGAATATGTTCTTGTCTAAGGGGTTAGATAAGGGTGCATTTTCATTCTTCTGCACATGAATATTAAACTTACCCAACATTGTTTTCTGTTCTTTTTTTATTCTTTAAAAACTTGTTTGATCTGTATTTTATTTTCTCTTCAATAAATACTCTTCTGAAAAATGATTGACTAACATTGATGCAGATAATAGCTTAATTTGCTCCTTTGCTTTTCCCAACATCTGAATATGTGCATTTTGGATATGTCTTAACCTAGGAGTATAACTTTATAATGACTTTTCATACACTCATAATCTTGGTAAGGAAGAAACTTAACTGAAAACCCTCACAGTGATGCAAATAGCCTGTCTGTTGTAACTTCTATGTCCCTAGTGTTTAGCATAGAACCTGGCATACAGTAATTTCTCAATAAATACTTGAATGAATGAATAAACATCATAACTTTAAAGAATGGAAAAATAATAGCCCAAAACGATTGGAGCATGTTGCCTTTTGATCATATCTGGCAAACTACTTACTACCACCATTGCCGTGCAAAATGTGACCCAGAAGATTTCATATAAAATAAATCCTTGATAATCCAAAATAGAAGAGACCAGAGAGAAAAAAAGATATCTGAGTTAAATGCTTTCTGATTATCTTTTTTTCTTTTTTTAAAGAACAGTAGATCATTTGTTCATTGAAAATATAGCTGTCAGTTTAAATTATGCCATCGTTTGAATAAATTCATGTTAGATAATGAGGTTTCACTGAATGACTACATATATTTTTTTCCTCTGGGCTAAATAATTCCAATTCCTCTAACCTTTTCTCACGAATTCTATTTTCTAGGCTCTTAATCACTCTTTTGTTCTCCCATGAGATTGAATAAAAATGTTAACAAGCAACAAATATCACCGAATGGTTTTATATGGACATTAGCCCTACATTCACCTTTAAATACATGATGCCATTGGTGACTCCAGCGTCAGATTTAGTCTTTTATGATGTACTAGAATTCTTTCCTACCTTACTAATGTCTGGAATTGCCTCTAAGTTTATGCTCATCTGTGGGTCCATGATGCCAGCTACACAGATATTACCAAGTATCCAAATAATTAGTGTCAGGCAAACCAAATCTCATCTGTTGGCAGATGAGATTTTCTCATTTTCAATCTGGATATCTTATTTTTTCATTCATGAATCCACCCATCCATTCATTCAATTCGCATGTATTATTTCCTTATTGCGTGGTAGTTTTTGTGTGATATTCTGGCATAGAAATAACAGGGAACCTGGAGCAGCTCATAGGCTCAGGAGTCAAGACCTTCTATAAACCAAAAAATTGCAATAGAGCACACTTCGCACGAAGATATAAAGACGAGATGCTACATGAATACGAGAATGTTCCCTCATGCCGTTGGGTTCAGGTGCCTTGAAGGACAAGCAGTTAACCAGACAAAAAAGAGATTGTTGGATAATTTCTGCCTTTGGTAATACTAGCATATGCTATGTGAGTGATTACAATAGAAGGAGTATAAAATCAGGTGAGATCATTTTACAGATATCCTTATCATGACACAGGGCTATGCTTGAAGCTATGGTTGAAGTGGAGACTTTTCCCTGTGCCAGGTCCTATGTCAGGTACTGAAGACAGAGCAGGGAATGAGCTAAATGCGACCAGGTGCTTACTGTCTGGCAGAGTCATTCAATCCTCTGATTTTTATATGAACATTAGCCCTTATGCTCAACTTCAAATGCATCATGTCATTGGTGACTCCGGTGTCAGATTTAGTCTTTTATGATATACTAGAGGATTGAACTGATGGTTAAAATTAGAGTGACCTGTGTTTTTCTTAGGACAGTCTCGGTCTATTCTCGTTGTTCTAGCCTAATGATGAACATGCCACCTTTCACTCTCAATAGTGTCGTAGTTTAAATGATGACATTACATGGTCATTCTTGTTATGGGACAATGTGATCATTGCTACCCTAGAGGTAATATAGAATGTGATAAGTCCAGGGGATGGACTCCAAGAAGTAGCTTCTAACCCAGTTGATGGACCAGTATATTGAGATTGCAGATTACTCATTTGCAGAAACTACCAAATAATAATAATGAGGTAAATTCCTTACCACACTAAAAATACTAGAATAAACCATCCAAGTGACCATTTTAATAGTCTAGTCCAGGCAAGCGTTAATAACTCGCTTACACTGGGGTGGAAATGAAGATATCAAATGGGAAATCAAGTTGCGTCCATGAGAAGTCACTTTTTCTGGTATGTAACTAAGAGAGATGCACAATCAATAGTGTATCCTTTTGGAAGGGTAAAAATATCAATTAATTCACAAGATTAAGCATGTCTGGATGGCTGGCCATTCTGCTGGAAGAAAGTTTGGACTGTACATTGAAACAAATCCTGCAAAATCATGCAAAGGAAAGTCTATTTACAAATTTCTTGTAGGATCTAGAGATAACCCAAGTAAAATGCTTGTGTATATTTGGAAGGACACAGATACACACATAATGACTGGAGGAATTTTTTTTCTATTAAATGAAAAAGAAGTGAACTTTTTTTTCCAAGAAGAAGTCTCCTTTTAATATTTTGTGGAAACAGTTGAAGGGGCCAGGAAGGTAGCAAAGTTATGATTAATTATTTTTTATTATTTTATTTTAGATTTAGGGATATGTGTGCAGGATTGTTATATGAGTATATTGAGTGATGATGAGATTGGGTTTCTATGGAACCCATCAGCCTAACAGTGAACAGAGTACCCAATAGGTAGCTTTTCAACCCTCTCTCCACTTCCCCCTTTAGATACTCTCAGTGTGTATTGTTACCATCTTCATGTCTGTGTGCAGCCAATATTTAGCTCCCCCTCATAAGTGAGAACATACGGTATTCAGTCTTCTCTTTCTGTGTTAATTTACTCAGAATGATGGTCCCCAGCTGCATCTATGCTAATGTAAAGGACACGATTTCATTCTTCTCTAGTGTTTATGGCTGCATAGTATTTCATAACGTGTATGTACCACATTTTAAAAATCCAGTTTCACTTTGGGAGGCTGAGGTGGGAGGACTGCTTGAAGCTGTGAGTTCAAGACCAGTCCACCATTGATGGGCACCTGGGTTGGTTCCATGCTTTTTGTCATTGTGAATAGTGCTGTGATAAACATATGAGTGCAGGTGTCTTTTTGGTAGAAAAATGTGTTTTCTTTTGGGTATAGATCCAGTAATGGTACTGGTGGATGGAATGGTAATTCTATATTAAGTTCTTTGAGAAGTCTCCAAATTGCTTTCCACAGGGACTGAACTGGTTTACATTCCCATTAACAGTGTATAAGCAATCTCTTTTCTCTGCAACCTCATCAATATCTGTTGACTTTTGACTTTTTAATAGCAGTCAATCTGGCTAGTGTGTGATGGCTTCTCATTGTGATTTTAATTTGCATTCCTCTGATGATTAGTGATGCTGTACATTTTTGATATGTTTTTGGCTGCTTGAATGTCTTTTTTTTTAAGAAGTGTCCATGTTTTTGCCCAGTTTTTAATGAGTCTATTTGTTGTTTTTCTTGTTGATTTGTTTAAGTTTCTTATCAATTCAGGATATTAGCCCTTTGCTGGATAGTCACTTGCAAAAACTTTCTATAGGCTGTCTATTTACGCTGTTGATGGTTTCTTTGGCTGTGCAGAAGCTCTTTAGTTTAATTAGGTTCCCATTGTCAATTTTTGTTCCTGTTGCATTTGCTTTTGAAGGCTCAGTCATGAATTCATGGCTCAGGTCAATGTCAAGAGTATTTTCTTGGTTTTCTTCTAGGATTTTTATTGTTTGAGATCTTACATTTACATTTAGGTCTTTAATTCATCTTGAGCTAATTTTTGTATAGAGGGAGAGATAGGAGTCCAGTTGTATTCTTCTCCATATGGTTAGACAGAAATGTGAACATTTAAACTTCAAAGGGCAAACTGTGCTTCGAGATTGGATCAAATTGACAAGCAACACCGCATAACAATGAACCTTGTCCGGTGTTCGTAAGATTGAAGGAAGGGTCCCTTTAGCTGAGAGTCATCCAATGAGGCGACCTCAACAAGCTAAAGAGGATGAGGCTAAAGGGACATCTCTTCTCATTTTTTTAATTATTTGTCTGTTTATTTTATTTTTGAGTAGGAGCCACTCTGCTGCCCAAGCTGGATCTCAGTGGCATGCTCACAGCCACCGTAGCCTCAGCCTGCTGGGTTCAGGTGATTCTTCTACCTCAGCCTTCCAAGTAGCTGGAACCACAGGTGTGCACCACCATGCCTGGCTAATTTTTTTTTAATTGTAGAGATGAAGTCTCGTCAAGTTGCCCAGGCTGCCCTTGAACTCTTGGACTCAGGCAATCCTCTCACCTCGGCCTCCCAAAGGGATGGAATTGCAGGTGTGAGCCATTGTGTATGGCCGTCTATTCTCATTTAACTGTTGATCATTTTCAACTATCTGTCGCCACAGGTCCAGGTGAGGAGACAAGAGGACAGGCTCTGAAGCGGTCAGGGTGACTTTGGAAAGGCCAGGATTGGAAGAAGAAAAAAAGGGAAGAAGACAAGCATGTGTCTCTACACGCCAGGCACTGAGCTGATTGCTTGATGTAGGATGCCATCTTGACTCTAACAATGACTCAAGGGTGGGAAATGTCCAGGAAACCCACGACTCAAGAAGGTTAAGTGATTGGTTCAAATTTAGGCAATTGATAGTGTCTCAGTTGAGTTTAGTAAAAATCCAAATGCCTATGTTATTTCTTCTATTTATTCTGCAAAGCAATTTTGAGGCAGGTATGAAATAATTAGAAATTTTTTGATACATGAACTTAATTAGAGGAAAGGGAATTTTATATAAAAAGAACTTGACGCATCAAGGTGTTATTTTATTCAGGGGTAGGTCATGGTTATAAAAATGTATCTTAGTATCTTCCGCCATTGCCAGGGGTCGCTATAAATATAGCAGAAACTTTCTTGCGGCAGAACAAAGACAAATAGAAACAAAGATGAAATCAGGCAGAGAAGATTACCAGGTTCTCTGAATCAGAAAATTTATCACGGGCTTTGTATCAGTAAGACTTTTGGGCTGCAAGCAACAATCACCACTTTTGGCTAACTTAAGCAAACAAAGAAAGGAAAAGCCTAAGAATTGAGTCTGAGGAAACACAAGGATCAGGGCAACAGCTCCTAGAATGAAGGAAACAAAACTGCCAGAGTTTATTTTGTTATTATTATTATTTCTTCTGGAGGTTCCGATGAGCATAAAAGATCCAAAGGGCAGGAAGGAAGAATATCTGAATGTTCCCCTTGAATATGGGCCACCCCTTGATGGGTGGAACCAAGTACTTTGATTGACAATGATAGGACCATATTAAAAATGCCATGATGTCACCAAAACATCTTATGACATCTCACTTCTCACACATTAATTTCCTAGGGTTGCCATAACAAAGTAACACATGTTGGGTAGTTTTAAACAGCAGAAATGTATTTTTTATATATAATTCTGGAGGCTGGAAGTCTGAGGTTAAGGTGCGAGAAGGGTCATGCTCCCTTCTAGGTGAAATTCCTTCTTTTTTTTTAATTGACTCCTGGGAATCCTTGCTCTTCTGAGGCTTCTTGCCGCCACATTACTCTGATCTCTGCTTCCATCGTCACATGGATTCTTCCCCAGGTGTGTCTGAGTGTGGTTTTCCCCTCCTATGAGAACACTAGTCATTACAGTTAGAGCCCACCCTACTCTCTTATGACCCCATCGTAACTGATTAGCTCTGGATAGACCCTGTCTCCAAGTCGATTGTCCTTCCGCAGTTCTAGGTAGACGTGAATCCTTGGGGCTAATCTTCAAACCCTACATGGTGGCTATCACAACTAACTACCTTGTGATCTGTTTGCCAACTTAAGCACATTTTTATGTGGAGCTATGAGTCTTCAAGGGTAAAGACAAGATCAAGTGTATCTTTGATTACCCAGCACCTAGTAGAGTACCTAGTATATTGCGGGCACAAAACCAGTTTATTTAATGAACGAATAAATTAATGAATACAAAAATGAATTATTCACCTAATAGGAGACAGAGGAGAAAGAGAAAAACTTTAAAGAACCCAGGAATGGCGCTTGGCACATAGCCCTATACAAGATTACAGAACCCCATGGTCCTTGTCTTATGCCAAAACAACACCATTGCAGAAACGGCAAATAAAAGCACGTTTCCTGTTCCCCACAAGGGTTTTAAATGAACTGAATATTGAGAAAATTGTCTTTGCTTCCACTTTGATTTTTACAAGTTCTCAGATAAAATAAGCAATTTACAACTTCCATGTATTTTCCCTCTGTGTGTCATCTAATTTGCCTTTTCATGGTGGGATTGCATCATGCGACCCTGTTTATCTCCTCCCTGCCCTGGCCAGCTTCCTCTAACTTCACACCCATTGCAGAGGGGCTTTGCTTTTCCTCCTAGGCCTTTATTTTTATACGCTGCTTGTCTGTGCTTAATTTACATCTTCTGCTCCAGCTTCAAAGGTTTGCTGAGGCTGTGACTTCACCTCCTCAACCATGGTCGCTTTCTTCTTTGAAGTCGAGTGTTCGTTGGAACAGAGAAGCTGTATCTGTTGGCTCCTTCTCCTTATCCATGCTGTCAGCAGATGAAGGAAACCACAGTTGCCCTAATGATTTTATGAAATAAATCTGATACTTTCTGGATCTTAAGAACTAGTCCACTGCCCTGCTATGACTTGGAACAAGAGAGGGGGAAAAAAAATGATGCTAAGTTTAGGCGAAATCTTCAGAGGCCCTGTTCCTCAGACTTTGCCCTGCTGTGAGAATGTTCTGGGTCTTTAGAGGACATGAGGGGAAAGCAGGCAGCAGTCTGTCTTTCACTGTCGACTCCGATTCCCACAACACAACGTTTCTCCTTTGCCACACCGGTCCTGATCGTACTTCGAGTTTACAATACAAGATGTGTTTTTCATCCTGTTTCACGTCCTTGGAGAGAGATCACTTTGATGATGGTGCCAGAAACTAATTGCTGAGGGGAACCAACTGAATGGGAGGGTGAGGTCCATGGAGTCAGAGGTCCTCAGCATCCTGAAGAGAAGGGAGGCGCCGTAAGGGGACGTGTTTCCAGGGAAGGTTCCAGACTTCCTTTCCTGGAGTCCTCTCAGAATAGGTTGTTCAACACTCCCACTGGAACGACTGAGCCTTACGTTTGAAAGGGAAGCCAGGCAGGTCAAACATTTAAAGAATGTGAACTCCTTGGGCTATGAGGCCCATTCTGTGGTCCAAATCCAAGGTCCAACGTGGTTGTCTTGAAGGGGAGCAGCTTAGAATCAGCTCGACTAGAGTCAGCATCTTGGGTTCTGCCTCTGGTTGGGTCCTTTTATTAACAATAATAGCAAGTATTTACTGAGCACATACAAGACGCTGGACTGAGTGCTTTATTCTCGATGACTTATTTCATCTCAATAACTGTTCCATGAGTAGGTATTATTGACGGTGTTGTTGTCTTTATGTTCTGCAAAATGGAACACAAATACCCAAGGCGAGGCAAGCTCGGAAGATCACAGAATTAGTGAAGGACAGACTCGAGTTTTAGGAAAGAGCAAAGTCTTGCAAGTTCACGTGCTAAACAGCTCCACAGTACTGGGAAATACTGCACCTTGCCAAGTCTTGTGTCCTCATCTGGAAAATGAGGACAATAAGCCTCCTTATAGATTAATAGGATTAAATAAAACTGTCACTGGACTGTGAAAGTGAGTCACCAGTTGCTAAAACATGGGTTTTGAATATGATTGCCAATGTCAATGCTCTTTTCTTTCCTCCCGTCTCTCTTCTGCAAGCTGCAAACTTAAATCTCACCTTGGGAGACTCTGGTCAAAGGACATTGCTGTTCTACATGGCCGCGGGGGAGTGCTTGGTCACTTGGCCCAGCGATTCCATGGGGATTGCTTGCCTGTTCCCAGCCAACCACGTGAGAGCAAAGGCGTGGGGGTGAGGGGAGCTGTGCAGGGCTGTCAGGGATTCCCTCTCCCCTGGGGACATCCCACTTAGCATGAGGCCTCCATGCATGTTGACCAGAGGAGGCTCCTTGCTGCTCCTTGTTTCACAACATCCAGATGAAATATGGGTCAAAAGGGCAGCAGTGAGGTTTGCACAATCCCCCACCCCTTCAGCATTAAGAAACGAAGGCATATTTTGTCTCCTCTGTAGCCCAAGTGGGAAATCCAATCAACTCCACAGCCCCCTGGAGTTCCCAGTAGGGAAGCCTAAACTGGGGCTCATGATGGCCTGTTTCCTGAAGAAGCTCGTCTTGGCCTTCTCCGTGAAATTCCCACGAGGATCCTGCAGCGTCCGTGTCCCCACTTGACACACAGGAAACTGATGCCCAGGAGAACTGGTAACTAGCTCAAAGTCATGGGCAAAGGATTCAAGCCAGACCTGTCTGATTTCAAAGCTCTTTAGATGACTGTACTGTTCATTATGACACTGGTCCAGCTGTCCAGGGGACAATATCCAAAAGAGCAATTGACTCACTCACTTACAAATATTTACTGGGCATCGCTGATGGGTCAACAGTAAGCAAGTAGAGTGCTGCAGTAAACAAATGTCACTTTTGCTTTTCGTATCTTTTTTATTTCTGAAACAATTTATTTCAGTAGCTTTAGGAGTACAAGGGGTTTTTGGTTCCATGGATGCACTATAGCATGCTGAAGAAATCTGGGCTTCGAGTGTACCCATCACCACCACGAGTACACATCATACTCAACAGGTGACAGGTGATGTTTCCATGCCTCACCCCCTTTCCGTCCTCCTCTTTCTAAGTCTCCGATCCATCCTCATATGGAGCTTGCAATCGAATTGAGTAAGAAGCAGACAATAAAAACAAAAACAGACAATAAAAACAAAAACAGACAAGTGTAGGACATGTCAGGTAACAGGAAGCACTAAGAAGAAAATATATGCAGAGTTGAGGAAGACTACTCCACCAAGGTGACTTCTGAGCTGAAACTCAGAGCAAGTAGGAAAGCGACTTGTGCAGGAATCGGAGGTGAGCAGACCCGGAAGCAGAGACAGGAAATTCACAGTCGCTGATGCAGGAGCGTGTGCTGCGTAATTGAGGAAGAGTATGGAGACTGGCTAGAGGCATCCGGATGAAGGGAAGTAGAAGGTGAGTTCAGAGAGGTGACGGATCACATCACAAATGCTCCTTCCAGGGCCACTGTGGGGAGTTGGTGTTTTTGTCTGAGAGAAATTAGCAGGATGCAGGGTGAGGTGTGGGTGGGGAGATACATCTTACATCTTTAGCCGGTCACTTCACTTCCACCATTGAAAAATGAGTGGGCCGGATTTTATTGGTGGTTTCCCAACTGGCTGCTCAGACCCCCTAAAGATTCAGTTAGAACTACAACTACCCCGGGCCCTACCCCCAGAGACCATGATACAGTAAGTCTGGGGCCAAGGATCCATGAGTGGTTCTGACACCCAGGTCTATTTGGCAACCACTTCCCTAGGCTTTCCTGATTAACCTCTGTGTTTATGACCCTGAATTCATACTGAGGAAGGAGCTGTAAATACAATATGAAATACGAGCAGGTGTGAAAAGGCTTCTCTTATCATTATCTGTATAGGCAATTACACTATGATCTCATTACTTCCCCCTCTCTCACCACTGTTTCCTTTCTCTCTCTGAACATGAGGAAGAGATTAAATAACTAGAGAGAGTAAATGACTACATTCTAATGCAGGAGGGTCTTGGATCAAAACCACGATTTCTCTGTGTACTTTTTTTTTTTTTGAATTGGAGTCTCACTCTACCGCCCAAGCTGGAGTGCAGTGGCAGGTTCACAGCCACCGCAGCCTCGACCTTCTGGGCTCTGGCGATCCTTTTGTCTCAGCCTTCCAAGCAGCGGGAACTATAGGCAAGTGCCACCGTGCGTGGCTAATTTTTTGATGGGTTGTAGAGATGAGGTCTTGCCAAGTTGCCCAGGTTGGTCCCAAACCTGTTGGCTCAGGCAAACCTCTCACCTCGGCCTCCCAAAGTGCTGGGATTATGGGCATGAGCCACCACGCCTCGCTGTGTACTTTTTGATGGCCTGTGAGGTGACTTGATCAAACTGGAAACATATGTGCTATCTAAATAATCTGTTTGCTATTCTGTAGCATTGTTCTAACTACTCATCCTTTCAATACATGTAATCTATTGATTTGGACACCTTATTCTATTTCATACTCTCTCCCTTGTTCAAGAAAGGCCTCAGTGGTCTTAATGAAAATGGAATGCTACTTAAAATGCTCAAGAAATTTTCCTCCCCTCACACATTTTTCTGCCCAACCCAGACAAGATAAGGAGCATGAAAAACTGCTGTCTTTTCAGGTAAATGAATTTCGGGTTTTGAGAATGGACATCAGTAGATTTATCTACTGACTCCTGCCCTGTGTGCTAGTCTGGGATGAGTGCATTTCACAATGTGTGGTCCCGGTGGAAACTCTGATGCCTCATCTTTTTAGAGGATCAGTTTAGACCATGGATTTCTCTGGCACCAGTCAGCAAACTTTCTATGGAAAGAGCCAGAAGTAAATATTTTAGGCTTTGCAGACCCTGCGATCTCTACTGCAACTACTCAGCTCTACCTTTCTAGCATAAAAGCTGCCACAGAAAATTTGCAAATGAATGGGTATATCTGAGTCTCCATAAAACTTCCTAGGTAGAAAACAGGAGGTAGGCCAGATTCGGGCAGCCGGTTATAGTTCGCCAAATCCTGATGTAGACTAATTTATCTGTTTTTATTTTTCTTTCATTTTAGATTATGAACACTGAAGCCCATTGGTTTAGTTGTGACACTGCTGAGACTGGTGTCTGGGCTTTCATCCCAAATCAGTGCTCCTTCAACTATACCAGGCTTCCCTTTTTGGGGTTCTCATGTGAATGCTTAACCCAGGAAGTCCACCTTACAAGACAGAGCTAGAAATGAGTTGAGTACAAGCTAGCTAGATCTTTTTTTTTTTTTTTGAGTTGGAGTCTCACTCCGTCGCCCAGGCTGGAGTGCAGTGGCACACACATTCATGGCCACCCCGGAGTCAACCTGCTGGACTCTGACGATCCTTCCACCTCAGCCTTCCAAGTAGCTGGAAAACAGGTGCATGCTACCATGCCAGGCTACTTTTTATTTTATTGTAGAGATGAGATCTCGCCAAGTTGCCCGGGCTGGTCTTGAACCCGCAGGCTCAGGCAATCCACTCGCCTCAGCCTTCCAAAGTGCTGGGATGACAGGCTGACCCACCGAGCCCGGCCTGGTTAGATCTTGATGTGGGTGTGAGTTCACTGCCGGTCACTTTGGGGTCATTGCCTATTTTATCTCTTCACTTTCTGATTGTGAGGCTTGGGAGGCACCTCTCACCCCAATCTCTTGGAAGCATCTTTTTTTTTGAGTTGGAATGTCACTCTGTCGCCCAGACTGGAGTGCAGTGGCCGCTCCCGGCCACCGCAGCCTTGACCTGCTGGGCTCCGACGATCCTTTCCGCCTCATCCTTCCCAGTAGCCAGAATTACAGGCATGCGCTACCACACCCGGTTGATTTTTTT